>NC_064639.1:827062651-827368401 GCF_023864345.2 Schistocerca serialis cubense | reverse complement strand
ACATCTTTCACTTCTCTGTCAAATCCTTCATGCAGTATCATATCTCCCATTTCATCTTCATCTACATCCTCTTCCATTTCCATAATATTGCCCTCAAGTACATCGCCCTTATATAGACGCTCTATATACTCCTTCCACCTTTCTGCTTTCCCTTCTTTGCTTAGAACTGGTTTTCCATCTGAGCTTTTGATATTCGTACAAGCGGTTCTCTTTTCTCCAAAGGTCTCTCTTAATTTTCCTGTATGCAGTATCTATGTTACCCCTAGTGATATATGCCTCTACATCCTTACATTTGTCCTCTAGCCATCCCTGCTTAGCAATTTTGCACTTCCTGTCGATCTCATTTTTGAGACGTTTGCATTCCTTTTTGCCTGCTTCATTTGCTGCATTTTTATATTTTCTCCTTTCATCAATTAAATTCAATATCTCTTCTGTTACCCAAGGATTACTACTAGCCCTCATCTTTTTACCTCTTTGATCCTCTCCTGCCTTCACTATTTCATCTCTCAAAGCTACCCATTCTTCTTCTACTGCATTTCTTTCCCCCTGTTCTTGTCAATTATTCCTTAATGCTCTCTCTGAAACTCTCTACGACCTCTGGTTCTTTTGTTTTATCCAAGTCCCATCTCTTTAAATTCCCATGTTTTTGCAGTTTTAATCTATAGTTCATAACCAACATATGATTCTTAAACCACGTTTAGCTATGATTATGTTATTCTCTGTGCAAAATTCTAGCAGGCGGCTTTCTCTTTCATTCTTACCCCCACTCCCTAATCACCTACTACTTTTCCTTCTCTTCCTTTTTCTACAATTGAATTGCAGTCCCCCATGATTATTAAATTTTTGTCTCCCTTCACTATCTGAATAATTTCTTTTATCTCATCACAAATTTCTTCAATCTCTTCATCATCTGCAGAGCTAGTTGGCATATGAACTGGTACTGTGGTTTTAGGTGTGGGCTTCGTGTCTATCTTGGCTACAATAATGCATTCACTATGCTGTTTGTAGTAGCTTACTCGAGCTCCTATTTTTTTTATTCATTATTAAACCTACTCCTGCATTACCCCTATTTGCTTTTGTATTTATAACCCTGTATTCACCTGAACAGAAGTCGTGTTCCTCCTGCCACCGAACTTCACTAATTCCCCACTATATCTAACTTTAACCAAGCCATTCCCCTTTATAAATTTTCTAACCTACCTACCCGATTACGGGATCTCACTTTGCATGCTCTGATCCATAGAATGCCAGTTGTGTTTCTCCTGACAACGACGTCCTCCTGAGTAGTCCCCGCCCAGAGATCCGAATCGGGGACTATTTTACCTCCGGAATATTTTACTCAAGAGGACGACATCATTATTTAACCATACAGTAATGCTGTATGCCCTCGGGAAAAATTACAGCTTTAGTTTCCCCTTGCTTTTAGCCATTCGCAGTACCAGCACAGCAAGGCCATTTTGGTTTATGTTACAAGGTCAGATCAGTCAATCATCCACACTGTTGCCCCTGCAACTACTGAAGAGGCTGGTGCCCCTCTTCAGGAACCACATGTTTGTCTGGTCTCTTAACAGATACCCCTCCATTGTGGTTGCACCAATGGTACAGCTATCTGTGTTGCAGAGCACGCAAGCCTCTCCACCAATGGCAAGGTCCATGGTTCATGGGGGGAAACCATTGATACTAATACTTATTTCACTCATTTCTCCAGTGGTACAAGGATTCAATTGGGGCAATTCACTTGAGTTTTCCTTTGCAAAGGGACAATCTAAAACTGAGTTAAGAATTTCAGCTTTTTGTTTGCTACCCTAAATTTCAGTTCCTGCTTCATTCGCTACAGACTAGACACTTAACTTTGGTGCCTCCAACAGCCTTTCCATACGACCAGAATTTCTTTGTGTTCTGTGAAATATCACTTCACAATATTCTGCTATGGTAATCACTGAACCTTCATGCATTACTCTCTTGACAGATAAACACATTTCATACAGCATCTCTCTATCTATAGTCCTATGCTTTGTTTTACACGTAGCATGCCGTAATCCCTGTTTCTTTAGAAGTTTCTTCACAGTGACTGTATACCACAGAGGGTCTCTCTCATTATGAACTGTTCTACTGGATACATATCTTTCCAGTGCAAGGTCAATTATTCTTCTAAACTTGAGCCATAGTTCCTCTACAAGCTCCTGTCCTGTGCACAATGTTTCAAGTTCCTCATTGAGATTTGACACTACTGATTTTTACCAAGTTTTCTGAACATACATATCTTTCTGCTTGTCTTAGTTGTCCTTTATTCTTTGGTAATCATTGTTGCCACAACCACATCATGGTCACTGATACCATTCTCAATGTGGACATCCTAAAATACATCAGATCTGTTTGTTGCCATTAAATCCAACATACACTGAAGTGCCAAAGAAACTAGTACAGGTATGCGTATTCAAATACAGAGGTATGTAAACAGGTATAATACGGGGCTATGGTCGGTAATGCTTATATAAGGCAACAAGTGTATGGCACAGTTGTTAGATCAGTTACTGCTGCTACAATGGCATGTTATCACGATTTAAGCGAGTTTGAACATGGTGTTATAGTCGGCACTTGAGTGATGGGACACAGCATCTCAGAAGTACGCAGGAAGTGGGGATTTTCCTGTACCACTATTTCATGAGTGTACCGTGAATATCAGGAATCTGATAAAACGTCAAATCTCCAATTTCACTGCGGTCAGAAACGATCCTGCAAGAACGGGACCAACGAAGACTGAAGAGAATCGTTCAAGGTGACAGAAGTGCAACCTTCAATGCAGATTTCAATGCTGGGCCATCAACAAGTGTCGGCGTGTGAACCATTCAATGAAACATCATCGATATGGGCTTTCGGACTCAAAGGCCTACTCATCTACCGTTGATGACTGTACGACAGAAAGCTTTTCACCTCGTCTGGGCCCGTCAACACCGACATTGGACTGCTGGAAACATGTTACCTGGTCAGACAAGTCTCACTTCAAATTGCATTGAGTGGATGGGTGTGTACAGGTATGGAGACAGCCTCATGAATCCATGGACCCCCCCCCCCCCCCCAACATTGCTACAGAGTGGCACAAGGAACACTCTTAACAGTTTAAACATTTCCGCTGGCCACCAAACTCGCCAGACATGAACATTATTGAGCATGTCTAGAATGCCTTGCAACGTGCTGTTCAGAAGAGATCTCCACCCCCTCGTACTCTTACGGATTTATGGACAGCCCTGCAGGATTCATGGTGTCAATTCCTTCCAACACTACTTCAGACATTAGTTGAGTCCATGCCACATTGTGTTGCAGCACTTATGCATGCCTGCAGGGGCCTTACACAATATTAGGCAGGTGTAGCAGTTTATTATTTGGCTCTTTGGTGTATTTCCATTGTGAATGGTGTTCCAAACTATCTACTCTAGGTAGTTTTCAGAGAAGGCATTTAGTAATGTTTCACAGAATGTCTTATCACAGCCACCAATGACAAAACTGTGAATTTGGTTGTTGGACGATTAAAGTCTCCACCAATGATTACAGTATGACTGGGGAATTGAAGTTTTGTCTGAAGTTTTCGGTTACATCAGGAGATGAATCTGGTGGGTGATAGAAGGACAAATTATCATTTTATACCCATCCTTGATACTAACTTTTGCCCAAACAATCTCACATGCAGCTTTAATTTCTATCATGATGGATTTGTGTCTCTTGTCTGCTGCAACAAATACACCACCTCCATTTCCCATTCCTTTCAATATACAATTTTATCTTCCTCAGAACTCTCACTGCTATCAATTTCAGGTTTCAATCAGCTTTCTGTACCCAGTATTATGTGAGCTACACTGCTTTTCAGGAGCATTTCAAACTCTGGCACTTTGTTGCGAGTGCTTCAGCAGTTAACCAATAGGATTTTAATACTCCCACAAGTGGGAGGTATTTCTTTTTATCTTACACTTATACAACTGGGTTTCTTATAGCTATCGTTATCTGGATTGGATGGAGAGTCGCCTAATCTAAAAAAACAACCCTGTGTGCACTTCACATATAGTCACATATAGTCAGCTACCTGAGTAGCAGCCTCTGATGTGTATTGCACACGTGACCCATTTAGGGGGGGGGGGGGGGGGGCTACAATTATCAATACTATGGCCCAAGTCCAGGAAGTTGAAGCCTAGCTTGTCACAGAATTTCAAAGTCTCTGATTCAATCCATCCACTAGACTCAGAACCAAAGGGCCATGATCAATTCTGGGGACAATGCTGCAAATTGTGAGCTTCATTGAAACTCCATGTGTGTAAGACTGGTCTTCTGAACCGTATCTGCTAGTCACTGGAATGACCGAGTATGACCTCAGGGCCCAGACAACTGGCATAATTTGTTCCAGCCACACTCTGTAGGTGGTTGCATCCTGTTCCCTCAACAGCTGCTGGAATAGCCTCTTCAACATGTTGAATTAGGCCCCCAAGCATACACACTGAGTGCGCCTTGTGTGCTTTCCTGCCCCTTGCTGCAATTTTCTAAAGGGGTACCTTTTCATCCACCGTATGTTTAAACTTCCGAAAAATCATAGATACCTAACCTTTAGCATTTGCCTTCTCTTGACACTGGACAAAAAAGGTTTCCTCAAAACAGGTGAAGTGAGCCCCACTGGCTTGGTTTCAGTGAAAGACAGCATCTCAAACTTGTCAGTTGGGGGATCAGTACAACACCCTGAGTCCTTCTTGGTCCCCATCCACCCTGTACAGGGTGCCCAGATTTACCACTGAAATATCACTTGCAGTCAAGTGGATGAATAATGACAGATACCGTACTTTCTGCTAAGGAGACAGGATCCACAAGAGCAAATAATACTTGAGGTACCCTTGGTACCAGTACCACAGGTACATGACTCTCGGGAGTGCTTCCAACACAACAACACGCAGCAGCTGCCACTTGTTTGACAGTAGCCAGGGTGATTTCCAGCTTCTTACGAACGTCAACCAACACATTCCACGTTCAAGAACACATGGCAACTGAGGACATTCTGAAGACCGCAATTACTACACCATCTGGGTTGTATGTGAGTAAGTTTATGAGATTGGCCTACGTAATGATGCACAAACCTGGCAATGGTTTACCGACTTTGTCTTGCACACATTAACCTTTTGTTTTGCCTAATTGGACAACATGTTAGTATACTTTCTGTCCACAGATAAACATCATCAGCACTTGAAAGTAGTTTTTGAGTGTTTCAAGAAGTACAGCGCGGCGTTGAACAAGGTGAAATGAGTGTCTGGACAACCAGAAGTTGAATTCCTGGGTCATCGAATAGCTTCAGCAGGCTCATTACCATTCATTGTGAATGTTGAAGCCATATTGCAAATACCTAAACAGTCTACAATAACAGAGCTACGCAGTTACTTAGGAAAGCTCAATTTTTAATGCAGGCATTTACCATGCACTGAAGAACAGACTGGTTCCAAAGTTAAGAGCAGTTCTGCTGTGCATTGGACCGAGGGGACAAATGAGGCTTTTAAAGCAGCCAAAAAGAGGTACCGCAAGCAGCAGTGCCGACACGCCCCAAGCTCCACTGGCAGTAATGGTAGATGCCAGTCAGCCAGCCATTGGTGCAGACTTCCACCAATGGTTGGACAAGGCATGGCAGCTTCTGGCTAATTTTTCACACAAGCTATCACCTTCCCTGTAAAGATGGAGCACATAGGATTGGGAACTTTAAACCATATACCAAGCAATCAAGTACGTCTGACTGTAGGATGAGGTTGAGGTGAGAGGGTTCGTGATATACACCGAATGCTGGACCTTAGCAAATGCCATCGGGGAAAACAGCAACACTTGTTCCCCATGGCAGTAAATCCAATTGGAATTCATTAGCCAGTACAGTATGGGCATGCGCCAATATCAGGCATCATTTATGTGATGTGGACTGTCTCTCGAATGGCCAGTGTCCCACGGCCTGTGAACATGATGGTGCTTGTCAAGTCGCAACAAGAAGATCCCAAACTGCATACCTTATTGCACAATGACACTGCAGAACTTAAGTTATAGCTAGTTGAGAAGCCCAGCAAGAACATGACATTATATTGTGAGGCATTACATGGCAGATCGCAACCTTTCATCCCTGTTGCCTTTTGCTGTCTAGTGTTTGAGGCCTTACATAATCTTTGTCACCGTGGAGTCTGAACAATATTCAAGCAAGTATCTCGGCAGTTCGTGTGGCCATGGACAGGAAGAGACTGCCACGAGTGGATGAGAACTTGAAAGCATTGCCAACTTTGCAAAGTCACTTGGCAAGTTCATTCCCTAATCAGATAGTTCTCAGATGCTTCTTCACACTTCACGCACATTCAGCTTGACATGGTAGGACTACTTCCTCTGTCAGATGGTCCACGTTATATACTCAAAATGATTGGTAGTATATATGATGGCCTGAGGCAGTAGCTACAGACAACATCTACACAGATGCACTAGCCACCACTTTCACATTGATCTGGCTGGCGAGGTTCAGCTGTCTGTTCTATATCACTACTGACAGAGGCCGAAAGTTCGATTCAGACTTGTTTGCACAGTTGGTGAAGTTCTGTGGCTACATCCATCACAAGACGACCACTTATCATCCGGCCAGCAACAGCATGGTGGAATGTTGGCTTTGGACACTGAAGGCTGCGCTAACGTGCCACGGGATGCCCTGGATATCTGCACTGCCCATAGTCCTGCTGGGCCTATGAGCTATGTACAAACCACATACAGAGTCCTCAGCAGCGGAATTGGTTTATGGTGAGACTTTGTGCCTGCCAGGAGAGTTATTTGATGCCAACCTACTGTCGAAAACAGATGAACAACCAGAGTTCCTTTGCAAGTTACGGGAACATGTAAACCACATAAAACCTACAAACCTTGACAGCTGTTTGCACATCATGTTATGTACAGAATGAGTCATGCCACCACTGCAAACACCCTATCGGGACCCCAACACAACCTGCGCAGAGACGCGCGCATTAGCAGACACACACACACACACACACACACACACACACACAATGGTTACCACAGTGAACGGAAAAGAGGCCACCGTGTCTCTTAGCAGAGTGAAGCCTGTTCACATTTTCAAGCACGCATCACCCACCATGTGGTCAAGAGCTACACACGAGGTAGATAAGACACCCTGTCTTCCAGCCCCATTGCCACAACAAGTCAATGCAGAGCCTATGTGAAACTCGATCCGCTACATACAACATGTCTACTTCCCGGCCTGTTTCAGAGAAGATGCTCTGTTTTCACCATGGGGGCTCCTGTAGGGACCACTACATATGTCGACTGCTGCGGTTGCACGTATTAGGTCCTTTCACGGCATCAAGAGATGCTGTTGTGGCGCAAGCTGAGTGACAGTGTGGTGACAAATGAATGGCGTCAACCGCCACTTGGAGCACTGTGTTAAGTTTATCACTCACTTCTTGGAGTTGTAACTCATTTGCTATTTGTTTATTCTGTTCTTTTCTTGCTGTATATTGACAAGTCACCTATAGCAATTGATTCTTTCCCTTCTGCTATTTTGTGTTAATAAGACTGCTCAAGCCTATTCTCAACACATTACTGAGCACTTGGGTAACACTGCATGATCTGATACTCCCATCAGTTCTATAGATGGAAACGTATTGTGAAAGAACAGCTTAGAAAGCACTTGAATTATGACAGAAGATTCTGTGTATTGAACAATTCGCTGGGTGAGTTTAAAAAAAATGTTAGAAGTTCTCTTATCAGAACATATGTAGATAAAGTGAATTTGTGTCATAGTAAGTGAGGAACATTCAAGGAGAGATGCTTGGACGCTGCTGTAAGAGCATGTAATTCCATAAACAGTGACATTCTGATGAAACTCGATCTTTTCCGACTGATATCCTTAAAACATGTAAATTGTTAAGGAGGAAAATGTCAGCATGGTGAAAAGAACAAAGACGGAATGACAGCACTGCTGTATTAATAGCAATGGTAATGGAAAGTTGAAAACTATGAGATATTTTATGAACAGGAAAACACTATCTTGCACTTCAACAGCAATTCGTGTATTACTGCATCTATTTGTATGAGGTTTCTTACAAGATTAAATGTCAAGATGGGCACAACATGAGGAAAGCTGCTCTCACTAACAGATGAGCTCAGCATACAAAACTACCCACATCTCTCATGAACATTGATGTCATATTCCTTCCTGCCATCTGTATCAGTCATCTGCAGCCTCAAAATCTGATCACAGATGATTCTGTGAAAGCAAAATAAGAATTTTTATGAGGCAGAAGTCATTCCTTGAGAGAAAGTAAAGAATGAAAATTAACTTTTTAAAGGCTACACACACTTGTTTCCTGATATAGTGCGATTCAGCACTTTGATTTTGCTGTAGTACATCATCAATTACAGTAGAAAAAGACTATCTTCTGAAGAAGAATGGAATGCCTTTCCTGATGATTCAGCAAGTCAGACATTTTACTATTTTCTTTCTTTCTTTCTTTCCTTTTTATGACAACTTCCTGACTCCTGCATCGTAAATGGAAATAAGTGAGGTAATGGGAAGTCCTGGTGATATGTGATAATTTAAGCAGTAAAGGTAACAAATCCTCCAACAGTAGAGGCACTTAGTTGTCCTTCTTATGTGGCTGTCCACAACTAAGTGCAAAAAGTTCTATGTTAAGCATATGATGCTCCTCGAATAAACAAGTCAGAATATGCTATGATGGTAGTCGCAGGGACGACGACGAAAATGAAGAAGATTCACCTGCAGAAACCTTGGTACAGCTGTGCAAGGATTTGATACCATCAGGTGTTATGTTTTGTACTTCAGTATGAGCAAGTCATTCTTACTAGCATCAACCAGCTAGAGCACACAAAGGAAGAAACAAAGATAGTAATTAATGATTTTTCCTTAATTTTTTTGTAGTCATGCTCACCCTGTACCATTACATGAATAATGTCTTTGCAGAATAAAATGTCTTCTTCTTTCCGGTTGCTTTTAAATGAAGCTACCAATTTGTGCTTATACAAGAGGCATCCAATAAGTAATGCAACAGAATTTTTTTCACCCTTGGCCAATTTCAGTTACAAATGTGGAATTTTCTGTGGGACTCGTGGAATATTCCTGCCTCAGTCCCTAAAGTTTCATGAAGTTCTGATAGGTGGCAGTGCAATACATAGTCTTCAAAATGGTCTGTAATGGACGTACATTCCAAGCAGAGAGTTGTTGCTGAGTTTCATTTGGCAGAAAATCAGAATATTGCAGATAATCATAGGCACTTGCAGAATGTCTATGGAGACCTGGCAGTGAACAGAAGCACGGTGAGTCATTGGGCGTTGTGCCTGTCATCATCACAACAAAGTTGTGCATAGCTGTCCAATCTCCCACATGCCAGCCGGCCGCACACAGCTGTGACTCCAGTAATGTTAAAGTATGTGGACACTCTCATTCGAGGTGATCAATGCATCACAATCAAATACCTCATCACACAACTAGATGTCTCTGTTGGTAGTGCTGACACACTCGTCCACCAGTTGGCTACTCTGAGGTGTGTGCCTGCTGGGTTCCTAATCGCCTAACAGAATTGTGCAGAACTGCTTGCATGTTATGGGGCTGATCTTGACAATGTTTGCCAAATATCATCTCAGGTGATGAAACAAAATGGCAATCCATGGAATGGTGCCACACTACCTCACTTATGAAGAAACAGTTCAAAGTTGCACACTCAGCTGGTAAAGTCACGGCGATGGTCTTCTGGGATCCCGAAGAAGTTATTGTGATTGATGTCCTCCCTCATGATGCAACGATCAACTCTGAAGTGAATTGTGCAACCCTCAAGAAAATGAAGAAGCGTATTCATCATGACAAAAATGCAAATGAACTTCTCCTTCTTTATGACAATGCAAGGTCTCACAAGTCTGTGCACCCAAGAGGAGTCACAAAACTTCATTGGACCCTACAGCCTCGATCTCACACCTTCTATCTGTTTGGCCCAATGAAGAATGCACTCCATGGGAAGCAGTAGGTGGATGATGGGGAGGTTATTGATGCAGCAAGATGTTGACTCCAATGTCAGACGAGTAAAGATTAGATTTACTTTCATTCCTATTGATCCGTAGTGAGATGGTCCTCCAGGATGTAGAGTATGTCAGAAAAATAACAATAAATGACAAATATTTACAACTGAAACAAATAAGCTAATGTACTTTCCACAGGTCCCAAGTGGAATGACTGTCACTTTTTTAAATAAACACTGTATGAAAGAATCATTTTACAAACCCTAATGCACTGAATTTAAAATAAAAAAGTTTTTTTTATTTGCAAGGTAATAAACATGTAATAGAACTACTACCATACTTATATACAATCAACACATCACTGCACTGGTGCAGAAGTTGTTTACACACACACACACACACACACACACACACACACACACACACACACAAATCAGTTGGTTCTACTGAGAAGTTCATCAATGGAGTAGAAGGAGTTGGCCACCAATAAATCCCCTAGGCTTCTCTTTAAACTGAATTTCATTGGTGGTTAAGCTTTTTAAGGCTGCTGGCAAGTTGTTGAAAATGTGTGTTCCTGAATAATGCACTCCTTTTCGTACAAGAGTAAGTGACTTTAAATCCTTGTGAAGATTATTCTTACTTCTAGTATTGATTCCATGAATTGAGTTGTTGGCTTGAAAAAGTGATATATTTTTAATGACAAATTTCATGAAGGAACAAATATATTGGGAACCAGTAGTTAGAATCCTTAGTTCCCTAAACAGATCTCTTCAGGATGTTCTTGAGTTCACACCACACATAACTCTAATTGCACATTTTTGTGCCCGGAAAACTTTAGCTTGGCTTGATGAATTACCCAAAAAATAATCCCATATGACATTATGGAATGAAAGTAAGCATAGTATGCCAGCATTTTCATTTTTATATCCCCTATGTCTGACACAATTCACATTGCAAATAGAGATTTGTTAAGTTGCTTCAGCAGTTCTGTGGTGTGCTCCTCCCAATCGAATTTATTATCAAGCTGTAATCCCAAGCATTTAACACTGTCCACTTCTACTATCTGCTTGTCATCGTATGTTAGGCATATACTTGTGGGATACCCCTTACAAGTTCTGAACTGCATATAGTGTGTTTTTTTTCAAAGTTCAGTGACAAGGAATTGGCTAGGAAACAGTGATTAATGTCCACAAATATTTTATTAGCCAATTTTTCTAAGACTACATTTGATTTGCTACTTATTGCAATGTTTGTATCATCGGCAAACAAAACGAACTTGACATCTGGTAATGTTACTGATGAAAGGTCATTGATATATATATATATATATATAAGAAAAAGTAAGGGCCCTAAAATGGAACATTGTGGGGACCCCACATGTAATTAGTTCCCAGATGGATGTTGCTTGACAGCGTAATACATGTCTCTTTCCTAACAACACCCTTTGTTTCCTGCCAGAGATATAAGATTTGAACCACTTTGCAGCATTTCCTGTTAAACCATAATATTCTAATTTACTTAAAAGGATACTGTGATTTACACAGTAAAATGCCTTTAACAGATCACAAAATATACCAGTTGCCTGCCATTTTTGTCTAATGAATTAAGCACATTTTCACTGTAAGTGTAGATAGCCTTCTCAATATCAGAACCTTTTAGAAATCCAAACTGCGACTTTGACAGTATGTTATTTGAGATAAGATGGTTATATAGCCAATTGTACATTACTTTTTCTAAAATTTTTGAGAATGCTGGCAAAAGTGAAATTGGACAGAAATTTGATGCTATTTCTTTATCTCCCTTCTTAAACAGTGGTTTAACTTCAGCATATTTCAACCATTCAGGAAATATTCCACTGATAAACGACTGGTTACACAGATAGCTTAATTTATTTTTTTTGTAATAATATGTTACTTAACTCAGAATCAAATTCTTTAATTAATTTTGTTGATATTTCATCATACCCACTAGATGTTTTTGATTTTAAAGATTTTATGATGGACATTATTGCTTCTGGGGTGGTGAGGGTCAAATTCATATTATGGAAGTTACTTGAAATGTCTGGTCTGAGGTATTCCGTAGCAGCATCTACAGAACCTGACAACACCATCTTTTCAGTAACAGTTATAAAATGTTTGTTAAAAAGTTCTGCAACACTATACACATCTGTCACCAATGTATCATTTACTCTTTATGCTATTTGTCCCTCTTCATTTGATGCAATAAAGATAGCTGACATTTCACACTGACTGAGTTAAAATTGGGTGGAGTTGAAATATCTGCTGATTGTTGAAAATTCTTAACCAATAGCTGTTTATGCTGATGTAATAAATTAGAATTATGTTTTCTGGTTTCTTTCTCAAACTGAAGGTTTGTCTCAGTCCTAACCTCTCTTAAAATTTGGTTTCTTTCTGTCCCCCCTACCCTAAAAAAGGGTCTTTCCTGAACCCTATAACCACTGGTATTTTATCAGTCATAACAGTGCCTCCCCCCTTTGACTTTCCTGCTATTTTCCCAGACAGTTTACCCTTCCCTTTCCTGTTGAGGTGAAGGCCATGCTTCGTATAATCCCACCTACTGAGAGAATCAACAGCAACTACACCAATGTGACCCTGCACCCGACAATAAGCAGCTGTTCCAACTTCAAATTAACTCTCTTGATGGAAGAGTTCAAATGAGGTCGGTCATGGCGCCCAAGAACAGATACAAACTCAACACTAGTATGCTTCGATACTGATGCAATCTTTGCCAGGTCACACTCTATACTGTACCCAGCAGGATCTCTGACAATACTATTACCTGGCCCACCCACTACAACCACAGTGTCTTCCTTAGTGAAATTTTTGCAAAGTGATCCTAAATCCTCTGTCATCTGCTCCAGACCAGCACTAGGTTTAAAAAAATTGGAGACCTGGTATTCTGATCCTAGTTCATCCTGCAAAAGTTGCCCAACACCTCTTCCATAGGAACTACCTAACAACAACACTTTCTTTTTCTGTACTGATTTCCCTACATTCTTACTTTTCAATTTGCTGCTGCAAGTTTGTTGTGCCCTTTCTACACTTACAACTGTTTGAGGCTCACCGGCTTCTAACTGAAGCAACAGGTCAAATCTATTTTCCACGTCCTAGGCCTGTTCTGCCTGTTGCCATTTCCCATCTATCTTTACCCTTCTCCCTCCTTAACCTGTCAAGATCTCCTCTGGCTTTGCCTAACTCAGCCTGAAGTGTGGCAATTTTCCCCTCCTGTTCTAGTATCTTCCTATCTCTACTACATATCCTACAAAACTACTGATGAGTCTCATTTACTTCCCCCATTCCCATACCACTACAGTCACCTATATGGAAAAAACTACAGCACCCGTCACACCAAAGCCCCGACCTAACAATTCTACGGCAACTCAAGCAGTTTTCACTCATGGTAAACGTAATAGTTTATTAAGAATAAGTCAGTTAAATTACAGATAAACAGGAAAATATGATTCCACAAATTTGGCCTATACACAACTGTGTGTAAACAAAAACAACAGTGCAAAGTTTCTGAAACAACTACTTAAACTTTACGATCCTTTCCGGAAATGTGAATTAAATAATGAAGAGGTATGCTACAGTTAAACTGCTGGAGAGAGCAAAGAACAGCTAAACGAAATTCTATAGATTTGCTGCGGCAAAACGTAAACAGAAAATACGACTGTATGATATTTTGAAATTTTCTGCCATATTACGTAAAGAAAAATGAAGCCTTTAATGGTACGCTTAGAAGGCACACTAATACACTTTTTTACCACATAATCACTACCAAACTATATGTTTTATAATCTAAAATGACTTAACTTTACGAGAACACCAAAACTCGCGCTAGTCCCCTGGCTGCAGGGCTGCCAATTCTCGGCGATAATCATGCGAGCATATAGGCCCTCCCAGTAAGGTGCTGCAAGGCTATGGCATTAAATGGAGATTATGCTGAGAAACAGAGTTTTGTAGTCAAAAGAGTGGGGAATAATATGCTTTACTGGAATCCGGGATAAAACCAATCTGCTTTCAGAAAAAAATTGCATCACTTATTGAATGGCCCAATAAATGTGCCTCAACAGTATTTTACGGTTTGCTACGAGCAGTTATTTTTATGCTAAGCCATATTTAATTTCCAGAATCTGATTCAGCTTGTAATGTGACAGAGTGGGACAGCACTTATTGAAATGGCCAATACCAGGCCTAGTGACTTTTTGATGCCATAGTCGCGTATGTTTCTTGCACATCCTGTAGATATGTTGTTTTGGCTATTTGTATTTTTCCTTCTATACAGGCTTTATTTTCAAATCTCTTTGATGTCAGCGTAACTCTCAATTTCTGATTCAATTTTGTTACTCGAATTAGTAGTTTACAGAACGTTCTAGAACTGTTGTCATGTCAATAATTCCAGAAGCCCACCTCAATGTTTTCTCACTCTAAATGGTCTATCTGGGATACAACAAACACAAAAAATGTTAACAATAAAACACTTGAAAGTAATTATTCTGAAACTAAAACATTAAATGAAACACTGTTGATAAATGATACACGAGCCATTTCATAGAGAGGTCATAATACATTTTAAATTGTAATTACAACAAAAAATTCATTTAATGTGAAGTAGCTGACAATGTGTGTAACTTTTTACAAGACATTGACTAATGACTGTGACTTAATTAACCTGTTGTTCACAATAATGTAAAAAAAACAAGCAATTCTTTTAAAACTATTTAAGATGGTGTGGGAGTGATAACATAAGACAGTTTCATCCCAGTCTTAGTTCAGTTTAGTGTCACTTCAGATGTGAATCAGTGCCTGTAATGTTTGTGAAGGATGATGTAATTTGTGGTTTTATTAATATAAAAGTGGCCAAACTTAAAAGTCTTGACAGTGTAATTTTTTACTGCACATTCCCATGTGCAAAAAATCCCTAATTACTAAAGTTATATTTGCAGCAAACCAAGAATAAGAATTATTACCCCAATGACAATGGACAGAAATTTAAGAAAGCAGAACTCAACTACAACAACTAGTAATATTGCGCAACATATTTAAAAAAAAGCAATTAATTTTTCACCTCGGGAAACCCCTAATGATGAGCACCACCGCCCCCTACAAAAAGTTGGGTCCTCAAAAATTACTCAAAAGATGGCGTTACTGTATATTTTATTTTCCCTGAAGTTTCCTCTATTGAACTGTTATCATTTTTGCCCTATTAATGATTTGTTGCTCTTTATTTTTCAGCAATCTGACACATTGACACTATTTTATGGTAAGCTACATACTGACTTATACCAAAGTAGTTTCAGTAACAGCACAAACAAATCCAAGTGCTTGATACAGAATACAGTATCAAGTGTAGTGTTTACCTGTTTTTAGTACAAAGAATGAAAATAACAGGCGATATTGCTGAGAAGAAAATCTACACTATACCTCCTTTTCTTTTTCTTCCCTCCTCTTCTTCTGCAGTAGGTCTCGATATCTTTTAAGACCCTCAGTTGCTAACTCTTGTTGTGTCACACCTGGAAATTCCTTCTGCAAATTACTCTTCTCTTCCTCAAACCAGTTCTCAAAGGAACCTAGCTTCTGCACACATTCACCATTCTGGAGGAAACAAAAAGAAAGACATTCCTTCCCAAAATTCTGCCTCTTAGAGCATATACAAAAAACATTGAATGACACAGAAATTAAATTAATGCTGCAAGATAATACTTACATACCCACCAGGCAATATTGATAATGACTATTTCATTTTTAATGAGTATCTAAGGCGTCATGAAAGGACAGATCAACAACAAGATTTTTTTAATACACCATTTACCTCTCACCACTGACAAACCACTGGATGATACTGAATAAACTGTTATTTTTATGCCCTGCCAGTTAACAAGACAATTTTTGAAATCGACAGAGTATGATAAGCTGTGAAATAAGAGTTAGGCATCCAGTTTACTTTAATAACGTCAGTAATGTTCTGAAAACAAGTGGTAATTGCTCAAGCTTTAAGTATCTCTAATTTAAAGCTGAGATCATATGACCCCCCCACCCCTCCAGGGCGATTCAGCTGCCCCTACTGTTGTCATATTAAGCAACCCGCAGTGTTATGTCTGGTCTTCATAAACCACGACAAGAGTTCCATATCCTCTTGTTTGCCAGCACAAACTATCAGTAATACAGAAAAAAATGAACAGAACCTTTTTGGAGGAAATTTAATGTAATTAAATTTTGTACTGGGATATGTTTTCACTGAGGGCCATGATTTTCAAGTTACTCAAGAAAAACATGCAAAAGCGACCTTTAAATGCACCCCCATCTCCACACTCATCCCTCACTGGTCAGTATTTCAAGTACATTGTTTGTGGCACTACCTCCTATGACCACATAAACATTTTCGAAACACAAACTATTCCTAATATCTGCCATTTTTTGGACTCTATTGACTGAGCTATTTCGCTAATATCATTAACTGAAACGTGTCCCTGTGAGTATTGAAAGAAAAATGACTTTTGTAAATGTTATGCTTAAACTAATTACGGTGACAATTCAATCCATCCAAGCCTAATCCTTACAAGCACAGTAGATTTGTAGTCAGATGGCCAGGCAAATACAACAATGTAACTGTTTATTTTATGCGGTGGCATAAACACCAGTCAATGAAGACCAAAAAATATCAAATGTTGGAAATAATTCACCAGCCGCAAATTTTTGTACAGTGAGGGAGTGCCATGTTCAACATACTAGAGATCCTGACTACTGAGCAATGAGCGAGGGAGAGGGGGTGTGTTTGAAGGCCATTTTTGTACATTTTTCTTGAATAACTCAAAAACTACGGCCTCTAGCAAAAACGTATCCTGGTACAAAGTTAACTATATTAAAGTTTCTACAAAAAGGTGCTTTTCATTTTTCTCTGTAGGACTAATAGTTCTCACATAGCAAGCAATATAATATGAAAATCTCATGCATGGTTGATAAAGGACAGATGTAACAATGTCAGTTGCATAAAACACTGTCAGTAGGGGGAGGGCAGCTGAATCACCCTGCATATGCCAAAAATGAGTGCTAATACTTCTTTGCACCAGTTTACAGTAGAGACAAGTACACAAAAAAGACATATAAGCAGACAACAGGTAATAATTTCACTGAATCTACTTTAATTTGCAATTAAATTACGGAAACATAAGCTCCAGATAGCACAGTGAAGCATGCCACATTCCAGAATGTGTTATGGAGAATTTCATGTCTGATTTTAGTTTGTGTCAGGAAATGTTGTCTGCATGCATTTTTGAGATATTCCTTCCTATCGCACTGCTGATTCCAGCCTACTTCCACATTGCCTGCGTAATGTGTATTTTCTTGAGTCTTGTGATAAGTACTGACCTATCATTAAGCAACAAATGAGCTAGGTGAAACAGCACATGCCTTTAACTTGCCATGGCACTGTGTTTAAACTTTCCAAAATTTTTAATGTGATTCCGTCCCCCCCCCCCCCCCCCCCCCCCAAATTTTAATTAGCAAACAATATCAATAGTATATTATGTGCAAATAATAGCAATGAAATCGTATAGTACAAGTATTATAATAAATGTGTGCAGTGGTATATAACTTATAAAACAGCAATAAGTAACACGGCTACTTAGTGTGATTTTAGCAGCAAAATGTTAAGGTAATGAAATATCCAACAAAATTTAATTTTCCCCCATCATATTCCACAACTAAACACAAAAAAACTAACACACCTTCTGAACCATGACACATACAGGTTGAGCATTAATAAAACTGATGAACTGCAGGGACAGATTCCTAACTGGAAATGGAGGGATAAAGGTCCTATGAACATGCGTCCAGAAAGCACTGATGATACGGTAGATGGCACTGATGACAAAGTTCCTCTGAATATGTGCCGTGGGTTCCATGTGTGTTACAGGCTATGTGACTGACACAGCACACTGCAAGCAGCAAAATGGTCTGGTATTCATGTCATGAACAAGCTGAGATGGTTACGGTATATTGATAATTTTTACTTATGGACCGTCTGACAGCAACTGAATAAAACACAATTTTAGTGCCATACGCGTTTCGTCTTTATTTTCTGCAAGGCATCATCAGTGGCCTGGAATATGTACATATGTTAGCTATTTAATTTCCATTTTTGTCACTGTGCCTATAGGTTATAAACAGTTCTGGTGGTTGGTATTTGCTATTAAGTAGTAATGTTTTGAACTGTACTTACAGGTTGCGTGGACAATTTCTTACATATTGCGCTCCTGTTGCATTTTTGGTGTTGTTCTTCTTCTTATGAACGCCAATTTGCCACAGCACTATGCACGGAACACTTGTTTTAATGCAATGTTTTGGTTTCTGTTGCCGACTGTCAAATGTTTTTGCCAAAGATTGAAAAAACACACACACACACACACACACACACACACACACACAGAGCGATGATGTGACTTACCAAATGAAAGTGCTGGCAGGTTGACAGACACACAAACAAACACAAACATACACACAAAATTCAAGCTTTCGCAACAAACTGTTGCCTCATCAGGAAAGAGGGAAGGAGAGGGAAAGACGAAAGGATTTGGGTTTTAAGGGAGAGGGTAAGGAGTCATTCCAATTCCGGGAGCGGAAAGACTTACCTTAGGGGGAAAAAAGGACAGGTGTACACTCGCACACACAAATGCATACACAAACAGACCACAGATACTTCAATAGTTACACTCATAAGTTTGGCAATAACATTCAATCTTTGGCAAAAACATTTGACAGTCGGCAACAGAAACCAAAACATTGCATTAAAACAAGCGTTCCGTGCATAGTGCTGTGGCAAATTGGCGTTCATAAGAAGAAGAACAACACCAAAAATGCAACAGGAGCGTAATATGTAAGAAATTGTCCACGCAACCTGTAAGTACAGTTCAAAACATTACTACTTAATAGCAAATACCAACCACCAGAACTGTTTATAACCTATAGGCACAGTGACAAAAATGTAAATTAAATAGCTAACATATGTACATATTCCAGGCCACTGATGATGCCTTGCAGAAAATAAAGGCGAAACACATATGGCACTAAAATTGTGTTTTATTCAGTTGCTGTCAGACCGTCCACAAGTAAAAATTATCAATATACTGTAATATTACACGCAACCGAGGAAGACAGTACTACAAAAGTTGAAGAAGCTGAGATGGTATTTGTGTATGGCCAATTAGATGCAAATGGGTTTTGGTGTAGCCGTGCTGCCTCTTGACTGCTTGTCCATACATAAACACCATCTAAGCTTGTGCCTGACATTCTACTGCTTACAGTACGTGCGCCAGTCACACAGCCTGTAACACATAAGGAACACACGGCACGTGGTCGGAAGAACTTTCATTCACTAGTGCCATATACCACGGCAACGATGCATTACCGAACACATGTTCATAGCACCTTCTTTCCTCCATTTCCAGTCAGGAATCCATCCCTGCAGTTCGTCATTTTTATTAATGTTCATCTGTAAAATGAAACTGGTATGAAATTCAAATACTCTACTTTTGTTGAGATGCATTTTTTCAACATACGATGATATTGCAAGATATCTTTTGTATGGTTTACAAGTTTTTGTATTTGCTGGTTGTTGTTTTTCTTTCAGGAAATTTCAACAACTTCAGGCGCCAAGTACAGATTTCTTTTAGGCTCCTGTTTGGATGGAATATAAATAGCTATTAATGAAAACTCAAAAACTTGTAAACAATCAATTTATGAAGAAAGTCTGAGGGATTACATCTTTTGTATTTGCTAGTAGAGGGTTTTAACCTCATGTTTTTGTGTCGTATGATGCGTGAAATGGAAAACTTTGTGTCTTTGAAAGCTGCACCTGTTCTTGTTGTTGTTCTTTTTGTTTCTGTCTCACTTCTTTGTATCGCTTCATAGCCTCTCTCGTCAACTCGGAGGAATTCATATCCGGAAACTCTTCCTGCATTGCTGGCCTTTCCTTCTCGAACCACTGGACGAAAGGAAGTGGACTCTTCCTAGCAGGTTCTTGGGTATTTGAAGGCTTGCTCATCAGTTTTGTTTGTTTTGTCTGTAAAAGAGAATAAAATCACGTTATTGACACCTCTGTTTATAATGTAATCTCATTTGTGCAAACAACTGGTGAGAAATATTATTATTATTATTATTATTATTATTATTATTATTAATTATATCGACTATCGATAATGGTGAGGCTGCAGAATTGCAGCAAAGCGTATTCATGCCCACAAGAAATAAAATAATTGGAACTGAAAAGTGAGCATATCATACGCAATTTATGCAACAATGAAACCATACAATTCTGAAAACAGAAACGGAAAATGAAGTAATGAATGCGCAAAACAGGGCCAGGGAAAAACAACACTGTGTAACTAATATGACAAACTCCAGGCAAATAGGTTAGAATCAAAATATATAAATTCTTTTAAACAATGGAAAGTCCAGAACAGAATAATAATAATAATAATAATAATAATAATATTATTAAAAGGATATATTGCTACACACCACATATAGAAGGCACTGAGTCACAGACAGGCATAGTGAAAAGGCTGCTAAACATTTAAGCTTTCACACAAAAATGTCCCTTCTTCGGAAAAACACACACACACACACATACACACACACACGGCAATCGTCACAGGCTGCTGTGGCCCAACTCAGGGCTTTCCATAACAAATTATTTTCAGCTTTACAAACAGATAATGTATCCTCAAGTGTACTTCACATGCAATATGGAAATTATCATTCTGTAAATATTTTTGTCTTTTTTATCATGGTAGCCTACAGAGCAAACCAGCAATTTTAGACTGAATAATTAGAATTCCAATACACTTCCACGAGATTATATAAGAGGTCCATATTAACGATTTTTTTAAATGAATATTTTACTGTTGAAATTTATTACAATTTTATTAACAAATTGTGTATTACATGAGATCTCTTCAATGGCTCCAATTTAGATTTCAGACGCTTGAACAATCTTGAAGAACATTCAACAACACTGCAAAGTTATCCTTTTTGGCCACACCCGTATACTCATCTGTAGTAACACAATGGGTGAAGTGGAACTTTTTAAGTGAGGCCAAAACGAATACAACAAAATGCGTAGTCCCTCATGTCTTGCCATGTGTTTCCTTACTTTCTTTTCTAATCTACTATCGTCTCAATTCACTAAAAATCCATTAAATGTTTTCGTAAGGTCACAATCTTCATAGCTGTGAACTAGACAATAGACTTCACTACTGGTGCATAAGATTTTATCTGTGAACTTACAACTGTTGAAGAGTTTAATTTTTTTTTCTTTTTTAAGTTTAAAACAATTAAGCCAACATACAACAGTAATATTTCCAAGTACAAAACAAACTGAGGAGTTCAAATTCAACTAGACACACACTCCATAAACCTCTTCTCTATTAAACTAAAATGAGCTTTCTGGAGTAGCTGTCAATACTGTCACACTTAGAATCAGTCAATTTGTGTCCATATGAACTGGAATGATTGGTATGATACTGGGAAAATGCAGTCAGTCTACACAAAACTTACAAAACACTCATCTGCCCCACCAAGGCCAGCAGTGTGCTTGGAGCGATGGACATGCGGTGTGTATAGCCACGACATATTTTCTGGGTCGGCGTTCACTCTTCTTTGCCAGGACTGGATAGAAGGCAAAAGGTTTGGTTCATCTATGGGGTGCATATTTTGTTGTTCAGCTCTGTGCACTGATTTCCTGGTCTGCAAGCCATTTGGGCACATGTTTGTGTTTATTTTCATTAATCCGACATACATGCCTTTTTTATTTGACACTCGATGTGATTCTAGGACCAATTTATTGCCCTGTCTGCTCTCTGTGTTTTTGGAAGTGACTTGTGTTAATCTGCTGGCCAGCATTCTCTTTAAAAATTTGTCATGGTTAATTTTGTTCTGGCTTTGTAATGTGCTCAGCTTTCATGCATAATTACATCATAGGACAATTAATTTTCTGATTCTTTTTTTTCAAAAATTATTTTATGCAAGAGAACAATCCGTTTCTGAATTTTAATATATATATTTTTCACTATGTTTTAGAAACTGGTGTGCATTCTACAGTTATTATTATCCAGCCCTTTAAGTTTGTTTGTTATGACCTCCAGCTAATGGTAAGATCTTCATGAGTTGTTATTTATATTCCTTCCTGGAGGAATTTACAGCTCCCTTTGAGTATTTCTCTTTTACACATTTCCTTTTTGCGAAACTTATTTTCTTGAGCGTACAACTTTATTGGAACGGTTCTCTAAGTGCATTTGTGGTTGAACACTTGAGATATTTGTCTTCAGTGTTTTCTAACAGGGGGAGAGAAATTGTCTACCCCAGTTAACATAATTTGTCCAGCTCAAATGTAATGTTCATAACTGATTTCGATTTGTTTCAGAGAACCATGGCCAGTGTTGAGGAAAGGAGCTGTGCACGAGCAGGTTATCTCAAATGTGAACATCTTCAATATGAACTGCGTATTCATCACACACCTATCGAGGGGGGTGTTTCAGAGCTGGCAGTAGGTTCGGGTGTGACACTGGGCAAGCCTCACCACATCTCACCTGAAATGATTGGTGAGGTAGGTGCCACTATTTCCACCATTTCTTTAGCTCTGGACGAATTATTTTAAAACATTAAATTCTTAGAGGGTAACCAACAACCTGTGAGCGGGTGCATAGTGTTTCAACCCAGTTGTGACATTTCAATAATTGTCTTGTCGATCTAGCCAACTGTGAACTCAAGCGATCAGCAGGGAGGTGTTGCAAAACAGCTAAGTGCAAGGATTAAGGAATTACAAATTAGCATGGGTGCTTAAGATTTAGAGAATGAAGAGCGGAGTGGGGAAGAGAGTGTTTTAGCTGATCAGTTCCAAGTTAGAAAGGCTGAAGCCCAAGCTCTTGGGGGATCCATCTCGGATCCTTTTGCTAAATTGCCAAATCCTATTTGGCATTTGTTAAATGGTATCACCAAACTAGCAGTTGACGCGCTGAACCAAGTTTGTGAAGTGTTGTGGTAGATTGTGCAGTTTGAATTATGTGCTAACACCTTACAGGTCCCACATTTAATCATTATTTCTCTCCTTTATCCTTTATCTAATTGTTTGTTAACTGAGTTGCAATCAGGTGTAGTCTGAGAGTGGGGAATTCTGTGACAGCTTAGGACTCATAAAACTGAAAGGAAGTTGCCAGCATGCATCAGTAATGAATTTTAACGCTTGTATTATTGGCAAGTACAGGCTTCAGATGAAACCTTGTTTCAATGCATTGAGTGTGTCCATACTGATGTCTTGGCTTTGGTATAAATGTCACCGAACAGGACTGTGTTTCCAACGTCGTAGAGGGCACGAGTTCTGAGCATCAATCACGACTCGTCTTCACTCAGAATCCAGGCACCTTTGCTCAAATCAATTATTCGGGCCTCTATGGAAGCATTTACATCTGCTAATGAGCCGTGTAAACAAAGTGAGGATGGGCCATCCGTTTTTCTTATTACAGTGACAACTATCATGGGTCAGCTGTTAAATTATCATCTAGTAAATCCTGTTTCCCGTGTGGTTCCCAGGATCACTTGGTGTGGAAGTGTCCGGTTGAACGCGGACCTAGGCCCAACAGCTGATGCCATCGTAAATGAGTAATTGCTCGAGTGAAAAGGCCTGCTGGATTTTGTGTATGTAATAGTGCTTGTAATAAACGCCTTCTTCCTTATGTATGTGCCCAAATTAATAGAGAACCTATGTGCGGTCTGCCCGATTCTGGAAGTTCTGTTTCTTCACTTTATTGTGCGGTTCCAGACTGTAGCGCCTAGAACCGCTCGACCAACCCCGGCCAGCTTGTGTTGCCAATGTCCAGAAGTTGCCTCTGGTAGGTGAGGTGCGAGTGAGCCTGTCGATTCTCAGTTTTTCTTCACCGGTTAGTAGTGAATAAATTATCTGTGACCTTATTGCTCGGATGTGATTTTTTTGATCATACTGGACTGGTCCTCGATTCTGCCAGTAACACCTTCTTCTTTAGGTTGTGTCCCCCAGAGAAGATAGCCTTCTCTTCGTGTTCTGCTACTGACTATAATATTAATACTTTGCAGACTTAGCAGACGGAGGTGGATCTCGGTCATCTTAGTGAGCCTCAGCCTATTCAGTCAAGGGATCTTTCAAGTGTGTTTCCCAATCACTTCTGATCAGTTCGGGGTGCTCTGACAAGATTCAATATAATATCAGTTTAGTGGATGATGTTCCCATTTGCCAGGCTGCTTATCGTCTGTCACCATCTAAAATTAAGATTTTAAAGCAAAAGATTGAGATCAAGCTTTGTGATGGAGTAATTAGACCTTCAACTTCTCCAGATGTCTCACCTATATTTTTGGTGCCTAAGGGACAGGGCAAAGATTACAGACCAGTTGTTAATTATAGGTTCCTCAATGGAAAGGTTATATTGGAATCAATTTCCCTTCTGGATCTCTATATCTGCTTTACTTGGTTTGCTGATGCCTCCTATTTTTCTGTGCTTGATTTAAATCAGGCTTATTATCAAATACCTTTGGGCGAAGATTCCATGTCCATTACAGCAATCTCTGTGGACTGGAAATTGTATGAATTCAACTGTGTACCCTTTGGCCCAGCCACTGGAGCTGGTTGTTGTTGTTGTTGTTGATGTTGTTGTGTATAGCTGCTTCTTTACTGTACATCTTCAACAGGTCTTATTGAGGCTTCTGTCTGCTGGTTTGACGGTCAAACCTTCTAAGGTCACTTCCACCAAGCAGCAAATTTCCTTTTTTGGACATCTGGTTTCTACAGATGGAATCAGAATTGATCAAGAACACTGAACATTGGTGGGACCTGAGTTTAAGTTTTGGTGTATGAGTGTGAGGCTCTGGCTGTTCTATTCGCTCTTGAAAATTTTAATTTTATATTCAACATAGAAGATAACCACGCAGCTGACGTGTTCAGCTGCACATCTGAGGAGAGCATCCATGACTGGGAAGTGTTGTTCAGTCATCAGATCTTCTGTTTTTAAAATGTTCATTGAGATACATCGATTATTTTCTGATCTCAGGAATAAGCAGGAGCAAGATCCTTATTTCAGGCCTATAAGAAGGCAGTTGTTGGCAGGTGAGGGACTTCCCGGTTACTCCTTCTGAATAGGTATACTTTGTCGTGAAGTTGGGAAATCAACCAGCCCAAAATTTGTTTACCTGTTGAACTAATGCCATCTGCATTTTTCACAGTTCCTTATTAGGTGGGCATCTGGGCCTCTATAAAACCCTTGCTTAGGCCTGTGCTCGTCCTACATGGCCATCCTTGTTTAAGAATATTCACCAATAGGTTCACGAGTGTGAATCTTGCAAAATGGCCGAGCCCAATCCCAACACATGTAAAGGCTTACTGCATTCTGAATGAGAGCAGAGCCCTGTGGAAAAAGCATTAATTGATTATGTGGGTCCCCTGCTCAAACAAAAGCTGGGAGCTGTTATATATTAGGTGTTGTTGATGCTTCTTCTCGTTTTATGTGGCTTTTACCAAGTACAGACGTTACCACCTTACTAACTATTCGTCATTTAACTCGAGTATTTTCCAGGTTCGGTTAACCAAAGGTACTTATCAGTGACAATGCCCCTGCCTCTGTGTCACAAGATTTTAATCAGTTTTGTTATGGTAATGGCATTGTGCACATTGTGACCACCTCCTATTACCGTCAACCTTCCTTTACTGAGACAGTTAATCGTAATCTTAAGGCCGCCTTAATTAGGCCAATCAGGCCAAATGGGACATTTCCATCTCTTGGATTAATGCTGCCTTCAATTTGCCCCAGCATGAGGCTTCTAATGCAGTCTCTGTTGGTTTGATATTTTCTTACTCCCTTAATTCTGCCTGGCTAATTTGTGGAATATAAAGAATCTGTTGTCTGAGCGGATTACTGCTTTGTCTGATTAAAGAAAACTGTGATAGAGCCAGGAAAAGTATCTACCTAGTCCATCACCATCAAGAGAGATGCTATAATCTGGGAAGGAGACTCTTTGTGGCTGAGTTGGGGACAAGTTTTTTGTTCGGAATTTTGGCATGGGTGGTAATCAGGGTATGGTATTACCAGGAAGCTTGCTCCCAGGTTTGTGGGACCCTGTGCCATTGTTAAGAGCTTAAGTCCCTTTAATCAGCTAGTGTCCAACCTGGTGACTGGGAAAATCTTGAAGATATATGAAAGGCAAATAAAAATCCAGCTAAGTGATTCATTTCTCTCCTCCTATTCTCATTAAAAAATGGAGGTGAGGTTTTTGGCTTGAGTGGGGGAGGTTGAGCCGTGGCAGCTCGTTTCACCTTCTCCTGTCGATAACTTCTAGTTGGCATCACACCAGGTGGTGTGTATTACTCCCTTGTGCAGTTATCGTTGTCCCGGCTACACTTCAAAAAGTGGCCACTGGAGTGGCACCAGGGGCTATGAACACCACAGTGTGGCAGTTTAGGTGTAGCCTTCACACAGTGTGGAGCTGGGGCCAGTGGCAGTGCTCTGAGTGATGGACACATGGTGGGGATCAGCATGTCTTTTCCAGGTCGTTGTTCACTCTTCTTTGCCAAGATTGTGTATGCCATGCCTTATCTGATTGTTCAGCTCCACCTATGCCATGCGTATCGGTGTGGTCAGCTCTGTGCACTTAGTTCCTGATCCGCAAGCCATTTGAGCAGATGTTCCTCTTTATGTTCATTAAGTCGTTATACAGTCCTTTTCTATTTGACCCTATGTGATTCTAGGATCAATTTACTGTCCTGTCTGCTCTATGGGTTTTTGGAAGTGACTTGTGTTAATTTGCCAGCCAGCGTTCTCTCTAAAAATTTGCCACAGTTGATGTTATGGCTGTGTAACGTGCCCATCTTTCATACGCAATTACATCAGAGGACCATTAATTTTCTAGTTTCTTTAAATTTTTTAAAACTGTTTTATGTGAGAGAACAAACTTACTTCTTCATTTTAATGTTTGTTTTCAGTATGTTTTACAGGCTGGCGTGCTCTCTGGTGTTATTATTATCCCGCCCTTTAAGTTTGTCTGTTATGACCACCAGCTAGTTGTTAAAACCCTAGTTAGTAGTTATTTATATTCCTTCCTGGAGGAATTCCAGCTCTCTTTGAGTAGTCCTCTTTCACACCTTTCATTTTTTGCAAAGTTTATTTCCATGGGCATACGACCTTATTGGAAAGGTTCCCTAAATGCAATTGTGGTTGAACAATAACTTTCACTTGTAGTGTAATACAGTGAGACATTTTTTAACAGCACCTACTCAGTTGCCAAGAGAAAGTTCCATGTTGGCAGCTTCTTGCCACTTGGGCCTGGCTTGCTTGTGGCCAGTTCTCAAGCATTTCCTAGCGCACCTTGCTATTGTTTGCAGTTGTGCGCCTTATCTGTCTGTGCTTGAGTTGAGTACCTTATGTTATTTCACTTGCAATGAAAGTGAAATTTTGCTGTTGGGCAATAGATCTTTGATTAACTGGCATAGCATAGGGAATTTTCCCTTTAATGTTACTGATCTGTCTAATACATACTGTAACCTTATTCTAAATTTTATTGTAAATTGTTTGGTGTAAACCTTTTGGGTCAACTGAAAGGCAAATTGTTATGCCCTGTTAACTAGTTAATATTTATCTTTGGGGGGGGGGGGGGGGGGGGCTGCCTAACGTGTTAGATTTGAGCTTGCTTGAAGCAATTTATCCAGAATCCAGTTTTAGTTACTTTTATTGGTGGGTTTGTTTATTTTTTGTTTTTAAGTTTAATTTTTTTAAAGGCCAATGTTGTTACAGTTTTATTTCCTTGCATCTTGTTTGAGGTCATTATTATTGTAATTCAGTGACTGTGTCATTCACCATTTTAATGCCTTCAAGTCTGTAAATTGAACATGGCAAATTAACTTGCAATTTTCCTACCTGTTTTTCTTAAAGAGCAGCTACTGTTATTTTTAAAAAATAAATGTTTGTCATGAAAAGGATAAATGATGTTTGTTACAGGAGCCTTGTCCTTCCTTGTGTTTTCCCTGATCATGGTAATTTCTGATTTCACTGTGACTGGTAAGAAAACATGAGGTTACATTAAATCAGAGATGAACAACAGTTCGTCAAATACACCACGATGACCTGCTGTGCTACCTGTACAAAACTCATGTTGTACAATAACTGAAGCCATTGGACCATATGGTGTGACAATTTTGTGAAAGAATTATGAGAAATATTAATGAGGAACCCAATTTCGTTGGCAAATGAGGTTTATTCCTATTTGAGCAAGTATGTAAATTACCAGAATTTCAGATACCGAGGAACCGAAAACACTCATCAAATGGATGAATAGCCATTACACAACATAAATATTACAGTTTGGTCTCCTGTAACAATGAAGGGTGTAATGGACTCTTACTTCTTTGAGGATAAGTGAGAGGATGCAATGTAACTATGTGGATATGCTCAAGACTTTTGTAGCACAACTTCAAAATTTTCTCAATCTTCATAACACCTTGTTTCAGCAAGACAAAGCCTTGATTCATACTGCCAGAACATCAATGGCAGCTATTTGTCAGCTCTAGTTTGGCGACTTTCATTGGCCTCCAAGATTTGTCTGTATGTAATTTTTCTTGTGGGGCGACCTCAAAAGCCAAGTGTACTTGCTCAACAACAGTTATCAAGAAACTGCTGCAATTCCCACGGTATTTGTTTCAAAGCACCATGAAAAATCTCAGTTTTCACTTCCAGAACATTGTTTCGTTAACATTGTTGTGTTGTTGTTATGATACTTGATGCCATGTAATTTGTAGTTTCCTTTCAATAAAAAACCGCTAAATTCGTTTTCTTTACTTATGTGAGATTACTTCAAATTTTCCCGTTTCCTTTTGCCGCACTACGTATTGTCAAACAGAGAAATGAGAATATCAAAGTACTGAATGAGGTGTAAAAATGAGTTATCTTGGATACTTAAATTATTATTATTGGCATTTGAGAATGTCACACTTTTACATTTGTTTAGATCCAAAAAACATTGATCCAAATAATTGTACTGGTCCTAGATACATTGTCTGGTAAATAAGTTACAAAGATGTACAAGAAGGATATGCATTAACAATGAAAAATAGAATTCACATGCTAAAATTTTTTAATGAATTAATGAGATATAAGAAGAGGTAAGGGACAGATTGGACAATCAAGGTGACACAAGAACAATGGGAGAAAATCGGAGGTTACAGTTTCATTGATGATACGTCGTTAGAGACAGACCACAAGCGCAAATTAGACGAGAGTGGGGGTAAGAAATCTGCAATGATATTTTCAAAGGAATCATATCAACATTTGTTTAAAGCAATGTATACAGATCATGAAAAACTAAATCAAGTTGGCTGGATGGAGGACTGAACTCTCCCAAAAGCAAAAGTCAGTGCCTGAGACACACATTGCCGCACTTGGTAACAATACAAGAAGAAGCTAGACTCGCACTAACAGAAAAAAAAAACCACAAAACATTACTGATTATGAATGTTGGAGCAAATTCTGCAGTAACGAAGAGAAATGCTGAAAACTCCCATATCCATTATCTGTCAATGGACACACACAAAAAAAGAATCTATTCACCAAGTGGTGGGAGAAGAACACACACACACACACACACACACACACACACACAAAAGGATTCAGCTTTGTGTGTGTGTTCCCCTGCCACAACTTGGTGAGCAGCTTTTTTTTTATCTATCCATTTACATTACATTATCACTAATTGCTTATTTTTGTTGTTACATACCCATTATCTGTATATCCAACAAATATCAGCGCAATGAAAGGCACAACTGCTCACCGTTTTCTGGAAGAGGATTCAGAAGTAACAAAGACAGTGAACTAGTTCAAAAGTTTCTCAGTCAACTGATTACAATAAATGATAGCTTGAGTCCGGTTTGTTTACAATTTTTTTAAATAACAGAAACAACACCTGCTGCTGAAGTGGAATTAACCTGAAAGATTTACTCAAGACATTACCATGAAAGACTCCTCTCTACCTTGCAACGCACATGCACATGCAAAAAGTGACGTGATGTTCACCTATGAAGGTTTCATCATATTAAGATTCTTTTCACTCATTGAACAATCACTAGTCATAATTATTCTAATTTCCAACACTGTTTACACAGAAATAAAGTTGTGTTGCAATGTAACATCTTGGTCTCAATTAATCACTATTGAAACTGGAACTGAGAGTTAATCTCCTATCTCTGAGCATCTTTATTAATTGACTTAAGCTTTTTAGATGACACTGCTAAAAGAACCCCCCTGGAATTGAGATAAAGTGCTTTTTGGCAACCACAGAAAAACTATACCACCACTGCTGGATTAGAATTTAAAGCCCCGTTCCTCTTTAGTATGGGACCATTTTAACCACTACCCTCTTTGTGTGGCGTTGCTGAATATGATTTGAACTCAGGTCTACACTCTTTACAGCTAAACTGTCTCAAGACTCCTACTCAACCAACACAAAGCTTCAGTTGCATTTACTGAGGCCTTATCACAGAACAATACAGCGCTTCGACTGCAAATATCTATTAAGTTGTTACCTAAGTGGACTTTTGATAAACCCCCCCTCGCGCACCCGCTACCCCTCTCTCACTCCCAAAATCTTTATTTAATGTTTAATTTCAAAGTGAATCATATTTTTATTAAACTGCATAATATTTATCACATCATCTTTCTGTTTCAACCTCATAAAACTTTGTTTTTAATCTCTTGTCATTTCTATGTCAAATAGCTTTCTGCATGAAATATCAGATACATTTCTTCTGTGGCAGTAGTATCTTAAACTCCTTCAATTAAAACAATGAGGAACAAAATCTGAAATGTAAAGTATGTGAGGTACATCAAATATAGATGAACAATGAGCAAATTAGAGTTAAGTCACACGTGCACACAGCAAATAATTACTCTGCATATGATAACAGGTTTGCAAAAGATCTCTATACCTTCACAGTTGGTTGTGCTGTTTCTGTGGAATTTTGTTTGTTCTTGGAATTTTGCTTTTCAAGGAAAGCATTATTCATATTCTCTAAGCCTTTACCAATTTCTTGTCGTTCAACATTTTTTCTGAATGGGTTGTGTTTCCGTTGGCTCAGAGACAATGTCGGCCGGATTTCAGGCACACTATTCTTTCTTTGCTTAGCAGCCAGCAGAAGGTTTCCATGTTCTGAAAAAAAGCAACACACACCATTCCTGTTTATATGGGATCTATTATTTGTGGCAACTCAATAGCATTAATGTATTTAAATGCAAACGTTTTATGTACTCATTAAATGCATGTAAACTAGCTTAACATCAACAAATCCGGAAGCAGAATTTTGTAATCAAGTAAGCTTTATCTTCCACCAAATCCAGAGTTTCTTTACAGAAACTCATAAAATTAATCTTTTAGGTTGCATTTTTATAGATAACAGCACTGTAATATCATAATGATGTCATTTCATTGTGTTGCAGATAAAGAAAACGTTCATCCTTGACTTCTTTTCACATATTGGAGAACCTATCTGTGGATTTGTGTTTTGTGTCCATGCCTGATATGAACATGTAAGTCATAAACAAAGCCAAGTTCGGCAGGTACTAAACACAACAGTATCAGTATAGAAGCTAGGCTTGAATTGCCTGGGCTCATGCAGCATGCTACCCTAACCAGGGTATCCAGTGATTTCCTCCTCCCAGGGTATCTATTGATTTCCTCCTCCTCCTTTATTTATCTCCGAGTTTTCCAGCAAATTCTTGTATTTTTCCAGGGTCATTTTGTGTTTAGTCACTAACCAATTTTGGATGATTTTATGATAAAATCTACAAGTTTTGTCAATATACATAATGGGGGCTAAGCATTGAGTTACGATGGTTGTCCGTAAATTAAGGTTTCCAATGGCTTTTCACAAAACGAACATTATTTTATTGTAAAATCAATTATAGTTTCTGAAAGCTTGCACTTTTAACTACTTTTCAACATAGTCCCCATCATGATCGAAGCATTTTTGGAGACACTCCAGAAGATTTTTCATACCCGCATTGTACCACTCTCCTGCCAACTCCTGCAGGAAGGAATGGGCAGCTGCCTTCAGCTCTTCGATGCTTGAGAATTTTATAGTGGGCCCCAGGCAGTTTTGTCTACAACTTTGGGTAAGGTAGTCAAAAAAGATCATTGTTATAGTGGAATTAACAGTGGACTTAAAATCACCACAAATATGTAAACGACCTGTCCTGTTTCTTAATGACCCCCACAGGTGTTGCCCATTGGCTGGTGGAACCTGGGGAAATAACACTAAAACCTTGGTCTTGAAGTTGTGCGAGTTCCACCAGAACAGCCTTACAAATTACAAACAGAAGCAGGTGAGCTTGACTAAATTTAGGCACCACAGAATGCTTCCGAGATATGTGGGCAATAAAGTTACATACACATCCCAGCGATAGTCAAAACTCTCCTTATTCTAAGGGCACAGTGCATCATGATGAGAAAAATGCACCGTATCTGACAATAGATTAACTTGGTCCTCCACTTTGGATCCAAAATTGGTAAAGGTGTCTAAACCAGCAATAGGATAGCACACAACTATGAAGATGTTTTTGTACGTAATTCACCAGCAACAGTTCTTTGAGGAGAAGAATGGCCTGCAGCAGTAAGGCAGGACCTGGCACTGAGCCCATTGCAGCAGATGTGAATCCAGCCAGCAATGTGTATCCTCAGTGATTAAAGACATAGAAATGCAGGTGACCAGTTGGAATTCCACAGACTGGTTGAACAAAGTTATGTCTAAAGTGAGCTTCTGCAGTGGCAGAGAAACTGCCAGCTCCACAACCCCGACTGAGTAGACCACAGTTTTGTCTGTGTGCTGCGACTGAGCACGCAACTTACGGGCAGCTTTATGACATATAATGGCCATGCGACTGTGCTTGCCACAGGACCAGCAATCTGCTGCACGATGCAGGCATCTGATTATGGCATGCCAGCTGCCACGGGCAGGACAGGACTGACACTTCTTTGATGTGTGAAGGATGTTGCAGCACTGAGGTGGAAGGGTTTTCCTGATTCGCATTATTAAAATTACGAAAAAGCTCACTCAAAACTGAGGAGGGAAACAGAATCACTGACGTGCTTAAGTATTGCACGAGATGCTGGCGATCTGGTTGCCCGTGGACTTGGGGGAGACTTAAGAGAAATAAATAGGGGATAATGAGTTTGAACCATCAAGTGATAGCTGTTTGTGACAATGACTAAGGGCTTGAGAAACTTTAAGGTCAATGTATAAAAGCATGCTGAACTACTAAAATAATCTCAAAAGATTTCACAGTTTTAAGTAGTTCACGAATGTTGGGATGGCCTTTAGCTGTGACCCCCCTGTCAGGTGCAATGTGCACAATCAGGTCTTGAATGAAACTTTACCATTCTGGCACGTAAAATTGTGTAAGAGACTCCCAAGTCAGCAGCCCACACTGTGTATGACTATATTTTGTTTATGACACTGATTAAACTGGAGAGTTGCCACAACCAGTTGCACATGCTCACCGTAGTATTCTGTTGAAAGAGCACAGTCACTGAAAGACAAATTACTAGGTTCCGAGAACAACTGCAACTTCTGCACCACTTCATATAGACAACTACTAAAAGACAAAGATCGAAGCACACTGCTGCCTACCAGAAATGTTATAAGCAAAACAGTATAGTTGAAGACAGCAAATGGCAGGGGGAGGTGTAGCCATGGCCACCAACTAATGTTGCCTCAGCAACTGCATGCCATTGCTCTTGAGCCACAAACTGTTGCTGCTCCTGCACTGACAGCTGTTGCTCCGAAAAGTTCAAAACCTTGGGGTCCATAACACTGGCACAGGTTCCAAGCACATTACTGTAATCACAGTGTAAGAACTCATCACCATTTTTGTGTCTGTGGTGAAAACAAACATGTACTCTGTAAACAAAGCCAAGTTCTTCATGAACTAAACACAGAAAGACTACCAAGAACGAAAACCAGAATATCCAAGCACAGAGCAGGATTGGGTATCCATATAGAATCTAGGTGTAATTTGTCAGAGCATGTGGTGTGCTGTATGACTAAGACTCCAATCAAGAAAGAGCATCATGTAGACAACTACAGCAATACCTTCATTTCCCGGAACTCACTGAATGGAACTTTGACAAGGTCCTTTGCTTGAGGCACACTGAGTGAATGTCAGAGAGGAGCCAGATGGAGCCTCACACGTGTCTTAAGTGACGTGGATGATGCTGAACAGGTTGAGAACGGGAGTGTCACAGTTCAAAGTCAATGTCAGGAAATGGGATTTCAGGAGCTGCGATAAAATTTGCCACTGTGGTGATCTGCTAGTCTGCAGGAATCTGCCACATATCTGTACTTCTGGTGATCCTGCTGCAGCTAACAAAACAAGTCAAAACTGCTGAATACTGGGCTCTCCACAGAATATAAGGAGAATTATCTTGCTGTTTGTTTTTCTTTACTTTTGTGTCTGTATTTCATAAATTTGTGTTGTACACATAAATTCTTTTATTTTTACTGTTATTACTTTCTGTCTGTACTGCACCGAATTGTCTCTGAAATGGATAGTCTGTGTGTAATTAATCTCTCTCTCTGCATGTTATTAATGTTCTACCAGCATTCTAATAATTTCGTATCCTGGACACACAAAATAAATAAAACCATGCAAAATTCAGGATTCCATTGTCATTAAAATAAAGAAAATACATTTAAACTATTAAAACAAATGAATCATAAACTGACTCACTGCACTTTATTACAAGAGAAATCATGGAAATGATCAAGGAAACATTTACTAAATAAACAACTAAGTAATCAGACAAATATGTCTATTATATACAACTTCATTCCGAGTCTCCATGATACATTATTTAAGGAATGGAGAATAGTGGATGAGCATTCCTGAAACCAATACAAGTCAAAGCCAAAATACAACGTACAATGACATAAGCAAATACTCTCCTATACACTGCATTTGCATGCATATTTGAAAATACTCGCAGCAGAGCATAGCTCATAAATACCTACAATCTCATTAAACAGTTATTGTTGTGTCAGAATCTAGAAATATATGACATCAGAGGCACAACAAATTGGTGATTTCAATCATATCTCACCAACCAAAACCAAATGGTAGAAATTACAAGTCTAACACATACCAAAAAAAATTTACACTGATAAAGCTCTGATAATCTGTGGGGTCCCACTCAGTACAAGGCCTTTTCTTCTCTTTCCACATTTTATCAGTGACCTTCCAAGGAACTCTACCACAAACTATTAATGTGTTATTTACAGATGACAAAAATTAGTTCTTCCAATCCGACTCAACTATGAAATTGAAGTACAAAATTAGTGGCACAAGCAATTGGGTCCTGCCCTCATTGCACAAGAATAATCTGTTACTACACAAAGCAAAACAGTTATGTTCTCTTCTACACACCCAGAAACTATCCTGCCAACATAGAACCCTTAAAAGTTAAACATGTAATTAGGCGGAATTTTTGAACAAGTAACAACACAGAATTTCTGTGAATGTGGACAGAGAGAACATTTTAGTGCAGGGACGGCCAAGAACTCTGCACATGTGCAGAACTCTCCCAGGCCTGCATATCTCTCTCGCCTGATTGCATGACTGCCTGACTACTATGCCATGCTGTCTGAGTGGGAAGATAGGGAAACTGCAAACGCACCGCATTAAGCTGTGATCACATCGACTGTGCTGCACTGCGTAAAACCAAGGAAAGAGGTTTGGTGCTGCACTGCACATTTGGTGTGGATGTCAACATGTCATTCTGCACAACCAAGAACAAGTTCCGCCCTGCATCAGTACATCAAAGGAAATGGTTTATTTATGTGCACTCTGTTTGGACGGCATTTTGCATTTTTGGTTCGGTGCAGCACAGCCTGTTTGGTGTGGATGTCAAATCATGTCATTCTGCACAACAAAGAACAAGCTCCACCCTGCATCAGTACATCAAAAGAAATGCTTCGTCTGAACGTGCTCTGTCTGGATGGCATTTATCGTTTTCTGTTTTTATTGACAGTGAGTGCATATGCTGGAACATTGCTGCATGACTGTGAGCACTCTGCTACATTCTGTCCTTGTCTGCGCCATTCTGCAATGCTCTACACCACGCATTTGTGCACAGTGCAGAGCCACACAGCACGGTGCTGTTTGGTGTGGATACAGCTTTACATTGCAAAGCATTCATGCAAGAAATATTGAACAGCTTCCCTGTGGCTTGGTTTCATATTTCTGAACAACATAAGTAACAAAGCAAATTTTCAGTATTATTTAATTATTTATGGTATACTTAAGACATAGTAAAATTTATAGCTGGCATAAACTGTTGGCATTCAGACAGACAGACAGTTTCACGTATTTTTGTTACTCAGGTTGCCATGTAATTGTAACTTATTTTGTGTCATTACTGAAGAAAAGTCCTTTCACACACATATTGATCAAAATATTGTCATGTCTGTAGAATCATTATGGAGAAGTGGAAACTCTCCCAGAGGAAAACCCTGTATAACTCCTGTTCAGTTTTAACATAAAAGAATTTGTCTTTCAAAGGGGAATTATTCTGCAGATTGATCATTTCCATCTGAATATGCACAGGAGCACTTTCAACTGAAATGGCAAACTGTCTCGAAAACTGCTCAAAAACTGGCAGTGGCCTGAAAACATTTAGAAAACTTCCTTTTCAATGCTGCAATGAATTCTTTAATGGCAGTGAGCTCAGGGAAATGGATGGTGTTCTTTGTCAGAAGATGTCCCTTCCACAAGGCGGTTTTCTTCCTAAATGCACCCAATTTCTCCATCAGATCAAAATAGGTCACTTGTCACCTCACAACGTCATACTGAGTGCAGAGTGCTGCAGCTGAGTCCATCTAAACTGCAGGGTCTCCAATCCATTCTGGATCCTCTAATTTTGGTTCTTGCTTTCCTTTTTTCTTCAGAAATTTAACAACAGGTCTTAAATTGAAAAATCATTCCAGGCATAGTCCTTGACTTGCCCAAAGTACTTCACAGCTATATATAGGGTCTCAACACTCTTCATTAAATTCCACCACGAATTGTTAAAACTAATGGTGTAATAATCCAGGTGACTTCAAAAAATTTACTACTCATACCACCAGTTTCATCAAGTGCTCCAGGCCTGCAAGTTAAGCACAAAGTGCATCTTGAAGATCATAACAATGAATCCTGTACAAATCATCTGTCGACCATTGTAATTTTTGGCTCTTTCATCAAAAACAAAACCTTTATATTTTTCAACCAAGGTTTTATTATGCCATGCTATTGCAAATTTACAGTCCCCTTTGATTATGCGAATACGTAATTGTTACTGAGAATTCACATCCGTTACTTCAAAAAAGAACTGTGATTCACATTAATTTTTAAAGCCTTCTTGTGCAAAGAGCCACGGATGCAACAGTTCCATTGAACAGAAGAAAGGCATGCCAACCAAAAAGCATCACACCAAATGCCGGAAGAAACAGTGTCATATTGCTCTGCTAAATAAAATGTTGCACTGGAATCGTAGATTAAATAATCGCATATCGCATTCCTTTCCGGTGGCTAAGTATGGAAAACAAATTCTTATGAAGGGATACCGATGAGATTAACCATCAAATCTATATTCAAAGAACTAAGTATAGTGCCAATGAACTGTATTTACATTGTAGAAGCAGTCTATTTTGGAGAAAAATCCTTGACTTGTCTACATCAAATAGAGAACTGCACAAACATGACACAAATAGAGAACTGCACAAACATGACACATAAAGGTTGAGCACAAGTCATGATGGTGTAAAACATACGGGTAGCTCATTATTCAACAATTTATTGCTGCTAATTAGAGATGAAACCAATACTTTAGAAGCAGTGTAATGGAAATGCTAATGAAACACATTTTTCATTGTCTTGATGAGTACCCAAAAGAAGACTAGCATTAACTACATGATATTCTTTCCTCCAAATAATTTAAATCTTAAGAAAAATGTATTCTGAAAGTACTGTGTACACAGTGGTTAACTATGTCCATAAATTCTTTTCACTTTTGTTTCTTGTTCTAAGCATAAACATCCCATTGTCTAATTCATTGTACACCTCACATCATCAGATGTAAGGACCAAATAAATAAATATTTGTGTAAATGGAATACTGACGGGAAACATATTTTCTATTATCAGGTTCCCTACTGAACACATCTCTCAATTTCTGCTCAGATCTCTCAATTTCACCTTCAGATAATTACATTTTTGTTACTAAAGAATATCTGCAGAGGGATATGGGTAGGGAAGAATGCATGAAGTGAGACTAGGGATGATATGAGGAAGGTCTTTCGACAAATAAACCAATGGCTGTACAACAAGACAAAAGGAATTCACAGGGTAGAGCTTAGGCAGAGAGAGGAACAGAATATCCTTGACCATCCCCACTCCAATCCTGCACTCCACAGGTCATTCCTTTGTGGCAGACCCCGGCGTGAAACCTGTCTCAAATAACCACCCACACCTCCTCCTGCAGTCCATTCACAGGTGTTTCCTATTTTGTAAAAGGCACGGCCACTTGTGAGAGCAGCCATATTATTTATCAGCTATGCTGCAATTAATGCACAGCATTCTATGTGGGTATTATAAGTAACCAGCAGTCTACTTGTATGAGTGGCCACCACAAAACTGTGACAAATCCAAACTTGACCACCAGTTGCCAGATGTGCTAAGCACCATGGCACAAATGACTTCAACAACTGCTTTACTGCATGAAATATTTGGATATTCCCTTCCAGCATATCCTGCATTCCCGACATGCTTCTGGCTTAAGCCTCCACTAACCCGTTTACCACTGCCTCACCTTACTTTTTCCCTTTTCTCTTATGTCTCCACCACTCCTCCATTGTCCAGATTGTGTACTGTCTTCTCCCATCATTACCCCCCCCCCCCCCCCCCCAAAAAAAATCATGCAATATTTTCTGTCCCCCCCTTCTCTCCTTACTCTTTTTCAGCCCTCTCCCTTTCTTACTTCCTTCTTTGTTTCCCTCTTCATCTCCACCCTCCCTCTCTCTATCTCTTACATACTGGACCCCATGAACTCCTTTCACCTTATTGTGCAGTCACTGATTCATCTGTTGAAAGAACTGCCTCACACCATCCTGCCCCCCCCCCCCCCCCCCCCAAATCTTTCCTCCCTTCCCACCTCCATCGACCTAGGCAACTTCCCTCAGCGATCGATATTCAACAGTAAGTCTCACTGTGGCTGTGAGCATTTGGGTGTCTGTGTGGTTGTGAGTGTGAATGGGTGTACTTTTGCTACAGAAAGAGCAGTTGGTCGAAAGATAGTGTAAAACTGCATTCTCTTGAGCATTTCTATGTGCCACACATTACTCAGCTATAGGTGAGTGGTTGCCTTTCCTCTATTTTACATATATTTCTATGCAGCAATTTCCTTTGCTCTTATGGAATTACTATTAATATTGATATTGATAATTATCCACATGATTCTGGTAATCCAACTGCCACATTGGCACATTTAGTATTACAAGATTTCTATTCAAATCATTTGAGGATGGATGAGGGACCAAAGAGAATGCATTACACTTGACATTCCAACAAACTGATTCTTGTACTTCTTACCAGTCATTGCTTTAGGAGTCTATGAAATGTTCTTGTTACAAGAGGACGTTTACCTCGTTGTTGTTGTGGTCTTCAGTCCTGAGACTGGTTTGATGCAGCTCTCCATGCCACCCTATCCTGTGCAAGCTTCTTCATCTCCCAGTACCTACTGCAACCCACATCCTTCTGAATTTGCTTAGTGTATTCATCTCTTGGTCTCCCTCTACGATTTTTACCCTCCACGCTGCCCTCCAATACTAAATTTGTGATCCCTTGATGCCTCAGAACATGTCCAACTAACCGGTCCCTTCTTTTTGTCAAGTTGTGCCACATACTCCACTTCTCCCCAATTCTATTCAATACTTCATCATTAGTTATGTGGCATACCCATCTAATCTTCAGCATTCTTCAGTAGCACCACATTTCGAAAGCTTCTATTCTCTTTTTGTCCAAACTATTTATCCTCCATGTTTCACTTCCATACATGGCTACACTCCATACAAATACTTTCAGAAATGACTTCCTGACACTTAAATCTATACTCGATGTTAACAAATTTCTCTTCTTCAGAAACGCTTTCCTTGCCATTGCTAGTCTACATTTTATATCTTCTCTACTTCGACCATCATCAGTTTATTTTGCTCCCCAAATAGCAAAACTCCTTTACTACTTTAAGTGCCTCATTTCCTAACATAATTCCCGCAGCCATCACCCGATTTAATTTGACTACATTCCATTATCCTCGTTTTGCTTTTGTTGATGTTGATCTTATATCCTCCTTTCAAGACACTGTCCATTCCTTTCAACTGCTCTTCCAGGAAGTCCTTTGCTGTCTCTGATAGAATTATAATGTCATCGGCGAACCTCAAAGTTTTTATTTCCTCTCCATGGATTTTAATACCTATTCCGAATTTTTCTTTTGTTTCCTTTACTGCTTGCTCAATATACAGATTGAATAACATCGGAGAGAGGCTACAACCCTGTCTCACTCCCTTCCCAACCAGTGCTTCCCTTTCATGTCCCTCGACTCTAACTGCCATCTGGTTTCTGCACAAATTGTAAATAGCCTTTCGCTCCCTGTATTTTACCCCTGCCACCATTAGAATTTGAAATAGAGTATTCCAGTCAACATTGTCAAAAGCTTTCACTAAGTCTACAAATGCTAGAAACGTAGGTTTGCCTTTCCTTAATCTTTCTTCTAAGATAAGCTGTAAGGTCAGTATTGCCTCACATGTTCCAATATTTCTACGGAATCCAAACTGATCCTCCCCGAGGTCGGCTTCTACTAGTTTTTCCATTCGTCTGTAAAGAATTCGCGTTAGTATTTTGCAGCTGTGACTTATTAAACTGATAGTTCGGTAACTTTCACATCTGTCAACACCTGCTTTCTTTGCGATTGGAATTATTATATTCTTCTTGAAGTCTGAGGGTATTTCGCCTGTCTCATATGTCTTGCTCACCAGATGGTAGAGTGTTGTCAGGACTGGCTCTCCCAAGGCCATCAGTAGTTCTAATGGAATGTTGTCTACTCCCGGGGCCTTGTTTCGGCTCAGGTCTTTCAATGCTCTGTCAAACTCTTCACGCAGTATCGTATCTCCCATTTCATCTTCATCTACATCCTCTTCCATTTCCGTAATATTGTCCTCAAGTACATCGTCCTTGTATAGACCCTCTATATACTCCTTCCACCTTTCTGCTTTCCCTTCTTTGCTTAGAACTGGGTTTCCATCTGAGCTCTTGATATACATACAAGTGGTTCTCTTTTCTCCAAAGGTCTCTTTAATTTTCCTGTAGGCAGTATTTATCTTACCCTAGTGAGATAAGCCTCTACATCCTTACATTTGTCCTCTAGCCATTCCTGCTTAGCCATTTTGCACTTCTTGTCGATCTCATTTTTGAGACGTCTGTTTTCCTTTTGGCTTGCTTCATTTACTGCATTTTTATATTTTCTCCTTTCGTCAATTAAGTTCAATATTTTTTCTGTTACCCAAGGAGTTCTACTAGCCCTCGTCTTTTTACGTACTTGATCCTCTGCTGCCTTCACTACTTCATCCCTCAGAGCTACCCATTCTTCTTCTACTGTACTTCTTTCCCCCGTTCCTGTCAATTGTTCCCTTATGCTCTCCCTGAAACTCTGTACAACCTCTGGTTCTTTCAGTTTATCCAGGACCCATCTCCTTAAATTTCCACCTTATTGCAGTTTCTTCAGTTTTAATCTACAGTTCATAACCAATAGATTGTGGTCAGAGTCCACATCTGCCCCTGGAAATATCTTACAATTTAAAACCTGCCTCCTAAATCTCTGTCTTACCATTATATAATCTATCTGATACCTTCTAGTATCTCCAGGATTCTGCCATGTATACAACCTTCTTTCATGATTCTTGAACCAAGTGTTAGCTATGATTAAGTTATGCTCTGTGCAAAACTCTACCAGGCGGCTTCCTCTTTCATTTCTTAGCCGCAATCCATATTCACCTTCTATGTTTCCTTCTCTCCCTTTTCCTACTATCGAATTCCAGTCACTCATGACTATTAAATTTTCATCTCCCTTCACTACCTGAATAATTTCTTTTATCTCATCATACATTTCTTCAACTTCTTCATCATCTGCAGAGCTAGTTGGCATATAAACTTGTACTACTGTAGTAGGCGTGGGCTTCGTGTCTATCTTGGCCACAATAATGTGTTCACTATGCTGTTTGTAGTAGCTTACCCGCATTCCTATTTTTTTATTCATTATTAAACCTACTCCTGCATTACCCCTATTTGATTTTGTGTTTATAACCCTGTATTCACCTGACCAAAAGTCTTGTTCCTACTGCCACTGAACTTCACTAATTCCCACTGTATCTAACTTTAACCTATCCATTTCCCTTTTTAAATTTTCTAATCTACCTGCCCGGTTAAGGGATCTGACATTCCACGCTCCGATCCATAGAACGCCAGTTTTCTTTTCCCTGATAACAACGTCCTCTTGAGTAGTCCCCGCCCGGAGATCCGAATGGGGGTCTATTTTACCTACAGAATATTTTACCCAAGAGGAAGCCATCATCATTTATCCATACAGTAAAGCTGCATGCCCTCGGGAAAAATTACGGCCGTAGTTTCCCCTTGCTTTCAGCCGTTCGCAGTACCAGCACAGCAAGGCCGTTTTGGTTAATGTTGCAAGGCCAGATCAATCAATCATCCAGACTGTTGCCCCTGCAACTACTGAAAAGGCTGCTGCCCCTCTTCAGGAACCACACGTTTTTCTGGCCTCTCAACAGATACCCCTCCATTGTGGTTGCACCTACGGTACGGCCATCTGTATCGCTGAGGCACGCAAGCCTCCCCACCAACGGCAAGGTCCATGGTTCATGGGGAAGGACGTTTACCTCAGAGTATTGTTATACCTGTTTAGAAACTGTTCTCCTTAATGTCCTGCATCATGGTCAGATACACAGTTATCAGTCTGCCCTGCATATTATTACCAGATGCTAAGAAACTGTATAACCCAACACTAAATTGTAATGGTGTTTCTGTAGGTGTGTATTTCTACATATAAAGCCCATCTCACATGGAGTAAGGTTTGTCACAAGTTTGCCAGATGGTGCAGATGACTGCTGGCTAGCATGTGGAGGTATGTTCTAATGGAAAGAACACTAAGAGCATGAGAAATGTATTAAGAAAAGCATTATATTTATCATCTATGCTATCACCACTGTAAACATCCTGCCACTCTTGTTCCTTGACAAGGTTTAAAAACCCTCTATTGCTGTTGGATTAACTTTCCTACATAGTTCACCCCCCCCCCCCCCCCCCCCCCCACCATGAACCATGGACCTTGCCTGCCGTTGGTGGCGAGGCTTCGGAGGCTTGCGTGCCTCAGCGATACAGGTAGCTGTACTGTATGTGCAACAACAACAGAGGGGTATCTGTTGAGAGGCCAGACAAACGTGTGGTTCCTGAAGAGGGGCAGCAGCCTTTTCAGTAGTTGCAGGGACAACAGTCTGGATGATTGACTGATTTGGCCTCGTAACACTAACAAAAACAGCCTTGCTGTGCTCGTACTGCGAACGGCTGAAAGCAAGGGGAAACTACAGCTGTAATTTTTCCCGAGGGCATGCGGCTTTACTGTTTGGTTAAATGATAATGGCGTCCTCTTGGGTAAAATATTCCGGAGGTAAAATAGATTTGTATCTCCAAGTGGGGACTACTCAGGAGGACGTAGTTATAAGGAGAAAGAAAACTGGCGTTTTATGGGTCGGAGCGTGGAATGTCAGATCCCTTAATCGGGCAGGTAGATTAGAAAATTTAGAAAGGGAAATGGATAGGTTAAAGTTAGATATAGTGGGAATTAGTGAAGTTCGGTGGCAGGAGGAACAAGACTTCTGGTCAGGTGACTACAGGGTTATAAACACAAAATCAAATAGGGGTAATGCAGGAGTAGGTTTAATAATGAATAAAAAAATAGGAATGCGGGTAAGCTACTACAAACAGCATAGCGAACGCATTATTGTGGCCAAGATAGGTACGAAGCCCACGCCTACCACAGTAGTACAAGTTTATATGCCAACTACCTTCGTAGATAACAAAGAGATTGATGACATGTATGATGGGATAAAAGAAATTATTCAGATAGTGAAGGGAGACGAAAATTTAATAGTCATGGGTGACTGGAATTCGATAGTAGGAAAAGGGAGAGAAGGAAATGTAGTAGGTGAATATGGAATGTGGGTAAGGAATGAAAGAGGAAGTCACCTGGTAGAATTTTGCACAGAGCATAGCTTAATCATAGCTAACACTTGGTTCAACAATCATAAAAGAAGGTTGTATACATGTAAGTAGCCTGGAGATACTGGAAGGTTTCAGACAGAGTATATAATGGTAAGGCAGAGATTTAGGAATCAGGTTTTAAATTGTAAGACATTTCCAGGGCCGGATGTGGACTCTGACCATAATCTATTGGTTATGAACTGTAGATTAAAACTGAAGAAACTGCAAAAAGGTGGGAATTTAAAAAGATGGGAATTGGATAACACGAAAGAACCAGAGGTTGTAGAGACTTTCAGAGAGAGCATCAAGGAAAATTGATAAGAACAGGGGGAGGGGGGGGGGTGAAATGCAGTAGAAGAATGTCAGATCCCTTTGAGAGATGAAATATGAAATAGTGAAGGCAGCAGGCAGCAGAGGATCAAGTAGGTAAAGAGACAAGGGCTAACAGAAATCCTTGGGTAACAGAAGAGATATTGAATTTAATAAATTACCTTTGGAGAAAAGAGAACCACTTGAATGAATATCAAGAGCTGATGGAAACCCAGTTCTAAGCAAAGAAGGGAAAGCAGAAAGGTGGAAGGAGTATAAAGAAGGTCTATACAAGGACGATGTTCTTGAGGACAATGTTACGGAAATGGGAGAGGATGTAGATGAAGACGAAATGGGACATATGATACTGCGTGAAGAGTTTGACAGAGCACTGAAAGACCTGAGCCGAAACAAGGCCCCGGGAATAGACAACATTCCATTAGAACTACTTATAGCCTTGGGAGAGCCAGCCCTGACAAAACTTTACCATCTCGTGAGCAAGATGTATGAGACAGGCGAAATACCCGCAGACTTCAAGAAGCATATAATAATTCCAATCCCAAAGGAAGCATGTGTTGACAGATGTGAAAATTACCGAACTATTAGTTTAATAAGCCATGGCTGCAAAATACTGACACGAATTCTTTACAGACGAATGGAAAAAATGGTAGAAGCCGACCTCAGAGAAGATCAGTTTGGATTCCGTAGAAATGTTGGAACACGTGAGGCAATACAGGCCCTATGGGTTATCTTAGAAAATAGATTAAGGAACGGCAAACCTACGTTTCTAGCATTTGCAGACTTAGAGAAAGCTTTTGACATTGTTGACTGGAATACTCTTTCAAATTCTGAAGGTGGCAGGGGTAAAATACAGGGAGCGAAAGGCTATTTGCAATTTGTACAGAAACCAGATGGCAGTTATAAGAGTCGAGGGGCATGAAAGGGAAGCCGTGGTTGGGAAGGGAGTGAGACAGGGTTGTAGCCTCTCCCCGATGTTATTCAATCTGTATATTGAGCAAGCAATAAAGGAAACAAAAGAAAAATTGGAGTAGGTATTAAAATCCATGGAGAAGAAATAAAAACTGAGGTTCGCCGATGACATTGTAATTCTGTCAGAGACAGCAAAGGACTTGGAAGAGCAGTTGAAAGGAATGGACAGTGTCTTGCAAGGAGGATATAAGATCAACATCAACAAAAGCAAAACGAGGATAATGGAATGTAGTTGAATTAAATCGGGTGACGCTGCGGGAATTGGATTAGGAAATGAGACACTTACAGTAGTAAATGAGTTTTGCTGTTTGGAGAGCAAAATAACTGTTGACGGTCAAAGTAGAGAGGATATAAAATGTTGACTGGCAATGGCAAGGAATGCGTTCCTGAAGAAGAGTAATTTGTTAACATCGAGTATTGATTTAAGTGTCAGGAAGTCATTTCTGAAAGTATTTGTATGGAGTGTAGCCATGTATGGAAGTGAAACATAGACGATAAATAGTTTGGACAAGAAGAGAATAGAAGCTTTCGAAATGTGGTGCTACAGAAGAATGCTGAAGATTAGATGGGTAGATCACGTAACTAATGAGGAGGTATTGAACAGAAATGGGGAGAAGAGAAATCTGTGACACAACTTGACTAGAAGAAGGGATCGCTTGGTAGGACATATTCTGAGGCATCAAGGTATCGCCAACTTAGTATTGGAGGGCAGCGTGGAGGGTAAAAATCGTAGAGGGAGACGAAGAGATGAATACACTAAACAGATTCAGAAGGATGTAGATTGCAGTAGGTACTGGGAGATGAAGAAGCTTGCTCAGGATAGAATAGCATGGAGAGCTGCATCAAACCAGTTTCTGGTCTGAAGACCACAACAACAACACATACTTTGTAATTAAGCATGACACTGGTTTGAGTACAAAAGCTTTTTAGTGTTAAAATTTGTGCAACAGGGTCTGAAAGGCCATCCACACTTCTACTAACAGAATGCCCATCTAGTAATGAAGAATGAATAAAAATATTGTCTATGGCTGTGCTATTGTTGTCCTGCACCCTAGTTGGAAAAAACGCAGTCTACATCAGATCATATGAATTTAGGAGTTCTACCAACATCCTTTCTCTTGCACCATCATATACTAAATTAATACTGAAATCACTACATATAACTAATTTCTGGTACTTCCAACAAAGTGAATCAACAACCCTCTCTAGCTTGAGCAGAAATGCTCTGAAGTCGGAGTTAGGGGACCTATAAACAACAACAATTAGAAGTTTAGATTCATTAAATTCAACTGCCCCTGTACAACATTCAAATACCTGTTCAGTGCAGTGTCGTGATACATTTATGGACTCAAATGGAATACTGTTTTTTACGTACATAGCCACTCCCCCACCCCACAGGGAACTCCCTGAGAAACCTCTAACGTGAGAACTACCTAGCAGCAGAACCTTCTTCCTGCTAGACTTCGCAACTAGCCTAGGCCTCCTAATTGCTGAGGGCTGCTGCATGTTCCCTACATCTACAGCTACATGAGGCTCCTCTCCACTGAACTCTGACAGTTGGTCAAATCTACTGCATAAAGGCAAAGTAATACTGAACACCTCCTCTTCCTAGCTGCCTATTGGCGTTCAGATTTGCATTTAATCATATTTTCTGTACCCCACTTTCTGAAGAGGATTGTAAAACTGAGTTAGATGTTATTTTTTCCATAGCTAAATCTAATGATTATCCGCTACCCTTTGTTCAAAAAATTTATGAAAAATTTGCCAATAAATATAAAGACATGCGAGCAAATGAAGTAATTGTAGGGAAAAATGAAGCAATGAAATATATTTCTTTACCATACTATGGGGCAGTTAGTCTTAAAGTTGCAGCTATTTTTAGGAAACTCAAGGTTAAGATTGCTTTTTCAACTAAGAATAATTTGGGACAAATTTTAGATCATGGTGTAGATAAACTAAAAGTTTTACACCAGTAAGGGGGTTTACAAAATACTTTGTCCAAGCTGCGAAGCATGTTACGTAGGTCAGACTGGACAAAAAATTGAAACTAGATATGCTGAACATGTCGACGTTGACAGAAAGGACGCGGCTGATTGGTCGAATTTTGCAGCCCACATTATAAATCGTGGACATGAACTTCCTCAAATTGAGACGCATGTGAGGTTATTACATAGAGCAGAAAAGGGAAATTATCTTGATTTGCTAGAGGATATGAAGATCTTTTGTCATCATAGGTCAGCTAGCGTGTGCCTTCTCAATGAGCAAGTAAATGTGAGGGGAGTTTATTTTGGGAGCTCTTCGTCGAGCATTTGCTTGATGGGAATGTAAATGATAGGACAAGGAAGAACGAGAGGGAGGGTGGGTGGGTGGGGGGTGGGAGGGGGGGGGGAGAAGAGTGAAAGGAGGGGGGGCAGATAAATAGATCAGTGATATGAATTATGTTATTGTGACTAAGTTTGCGTTGGTGCCCTTTAATTGGGCTTTTGCCGTCTTTGTCGGCTACACCAACAGACATATGGTGTGGATTCCCGTCTCATGATATACGAGCACACCGTAAGAGCCCCAACGAGTTCTCAATTCATCCTATCGAGCCTGTGTGAATTTTCCCATGTATGAAATGTGCTAGCACTTTATTTCTACATCTGGTCTTGTTTTTTTAATAAGTTTGTTTCGTTCATGTCCGTAATTTTCTTATCTCAACTTAGTTTACTTTACACGTGCATTCAGCAATGTGGTGCCATCTGCCGGGAAAAAAATTCGATCTTCCTGAATTTCATTTACTGTACGCTAGATGGATGCCAACACCGTTTTTACATTTTGGCATTATGATTAACCTTTGCTCTTCGATAGTATGATAAATAATTTTTTAAAAAATTTAAAAATAAATTTTTAAAAAGTTTTTTAAAAATTTTTATATGGTGTGTTTCTCACCTATGTTTGTACCTATTTTTACTTATTTGTACAATCGCTTTTTGGTGTATATAACTGTACTATGTGATTGACAAAATCTTTGTCAATGTATCCATTTCGAAAATTTTTCAGTATTTTTTCCATTATATTTTACCGCACTTTGTATGTCATTTCTTCTTCTCATTTTTATTTTAGCTGTATTTTTTGCATAGAGGGCGGGTTTGCTTTGCAGCGCCCCCTTTTGGTTTCTCGTTGTCATAGTCAATTCTCAAAGTATCACTCTATGTTTGACATCTGTTTAAGACAGTGTTACTACTCACGGAACATACACGTTGAAAGGTAAATTTGTATGTGTATTTTAAATTTGCTTTATGTACATTGATTCATTTGGTCACTGTTATTAATTATTTTTATTTTTGTATTTGTAGCACCGATGATGGCTGTTAATCAGTTGAAATCGATTTGCAAAATTAAATAAAGAAAACATGATCTTGCGACTGGTTGCTGCTTATTTGGTAATTTTATCCTATGAAAGGCAGGGCTACCTGTGAAACCAATCATGTGATCTACAAGCTAAGCTGCAACCACTGTGCTGCAGTCTACAAGGGCACGACCAACCAACAAGCTGGCTGCCCGCATTAATGAGCATCAACAAATTGTGGGCAAGAAACAGCTGGACCACCTCGATGCTGAGCATGCCGCCCAAGATGACGTTCTTCATTTCAATGACTGCTTCACAGCCTGTGCCACCTGGATGCTGCCCATCAATACCAGCTTTTCTGAACTGCGCAGGTGGGAACTCGCCCCGCAATATAAACTATGTTCCTGTAACCCTCCCTGCTTCAACCTAGCCTCTTCCCTGTTTCCATTCCAGCACTACACAGCCCTCTATTCCACTAATGCACCCACAGTCCTTTTACTTCTCTACTTTTCTACTCCCCCCCCCCCTCCTCCCCCACTGCCCTCTGTCTAACCTCCCGACTGAATCTAGCTGTCCTACCCTCTCTCCACCTTGTCTCTGTATGCTCTCACAAGCAGAACTTTACCATCCCTCACCCCTACCCTGCTATCCCTCCTCCTCCCTGCTCCTTCTTGCCCCACCACCCTGTTGTTTCTCCCATCACACGCTGCTACTTGCGATCTGGCCTCAGTAGCCACAGACTGTGGTCAGATACGTGTACGTGCGCATGATCTATTTCCAATGGAGACCTTGTTGGCCGAAACCCCCTTTCCAACAGTCTTTTGATTGTGCCTATCTGCTACTCAACATCTTGACTATCTGGTGAGTAGTAACTACCCTTTTCATAATTTTGTTGCATTCCATCCTGGATCTTCCACTGTCTGAAGAAAATACAGGTTATTTTTACAAAGAGAATGGGCATTTTTATAGACTACTGACATATCTTTCCAAGAGTTGCTGTTTTATTAGTCCATCACAATTTCAGCTGTTTTAGAATGTTAGTGAGATGAATATTTACAAACTCTGCTGTGTTCTGCCCAAAGAAGCAGATTTGAACATGCCAACAACAGAACTTATGTATTACTCAAAAATCATCACTGATAACGCCTCTCTGAACAGAAATAAAGGGAACAAAAAATATGGTGAAAAAATAGCTACTTCTGTTGAAATTTTAACAGAATCCCATACCCCAGAGTGTTTTTAATTATGAATGATGTGCATTGACACTGGCCAAAGAATTTCATTTCTGTACCTCAGTGATCTAAGAAATATGAAAACCTTTAAATTTGCAAAATCCTCTCAATTACCCATGAAGGTGTAAACAAATTACCAAATTCTTTGACAAACTGAAATAGGTTTGTGGTGAAAAAGTACAATTTTTCATTCTGTACAGGATTAGGAAAGGAAAGACAGCATTCCGAGTGCTGTTAATTGGTTTCATTTTTCTTAAATTATGAGGTGTAGAAATAAAATCTGTTATTAAGTTTAAATCCATATCATTCGTTATTAAAAACAAACTGGGGTATAGGATTCCATTAAAAATTTCAACAGAAATAGCAATTTATTTTCCCCAGACTTATCATCATCTTCATTTTACTTCAGGAAACATGATCAGTGATGAGTTTTGAGTAATAAATAAGTCTCCTCATTGCCACATTAATCAGTTTCCTTCGCCAAAATATGGATGAGTTTATAAATATCAAACTCTCTTCATCTCACTAACATTCTAATGCATTTGAAATTGCGATACAATCATGTAATAGCATCTAATGGAAAGACAAGTCAATAGTTTATGAAAATGTCCATTCTCAGTATAAAAATAAACGTAGGGTCAATCCATACCAAGTGGTCGGTCTAGCACTGGTTGCTTGACCATCTCAGAAAAATTTTATATTTGCTGGGTGAATTCCCCAATGTTTACTAGTCACAAAGATATTTTTTTAAAAAAAATTATTGTTTATTATTTTGAAATGGCGGCCATATTTGACCCAGGCCGCAAGTGTTTTTTCGTATTTGCAAGCATCTACATTTTTTACAATTGTTCAGTAGTGGGTTGTCCTAAGCCTTTCAGATAAAATGCATTTAGTTCAACACACACTGGGCTACAAATTAACATCATTATCACTTAGCTGAATGTATTCTTTAATATATTTTTAATAGTTCAAAGTTATTAGCCACAAATTTAAAAAAAAAAAAACACAATTTTTGAACAGCAGTTTTCCAAAGAAAGATTAATTTCTCAGCTTTAATATTTTTTCTGCTATTACACTGTATAGTATAGTTACTTTTTATAGAGTATCAATGGTGAGCAGCTTACACTTAAAAAAATACACTATTTTAAAAAATGGATTTTTAAAATTTTTCCATTTTGTTGCCTGCAATATCTTTGTTGGGGGACCAGATAAAAATCTAAAAATTTCACCATTAATAGACTCCAATGATATCAAACTTCAGCATAAATTTCAACTTTGAGATTCAATTGGAAGTTATGGAAAAAAGATCACAAACACGAGTAAAAAATACGTTTTCTTCACATCAGCGATATCTGGTAGGCTAATCAAATAAAGTATACCAATTGCATCATGTAACACACCACATTACATCAGCTAATGATTATTTGTCGAAACAATGCTGTGGTAATTGTTTCAGCAGACTAACAATTGCGTCCGTAAGTCTACACAAGTCTGACTGTTGTCTTCCCCCTTACACCAACAATTGTCCACTCTCACTTATTTAGCTAGAAGTTCTTGAAGTGTCCAGTTGAAAAATCGTGTCTCAGTGTTCTGTTGGTGTTATTATTAATGAAGCATGTCATAAAAGTGTGTATGGAGTGTATCCTAAAGACATTACTTAATCGAAGATTACAGTGAAGAAGAAAAAGTGTTGTTTTACTTACGAGTCGGCCTAGAGGTCAAATCAACATGCCAAGTACCATGAAATGAAGTACTTAAAAAAAATTTCATCACCTTATTGATCAGTCTTGCATGGACCCTTTTGAGAAACATAAGAAACCTATAACAAAAGGTCTGTGAGAAATAACATTTGATCCTTATTCTAAAAATAAAAGCCCTTTTGTCAATCTCACACCAGAGAATCATTGTGTCCAACATGTTATTCTAAGATATTTTTAATTCCCAAGAGAATGGACAGTGTAACCTCAGATGAGAAACCTATAACAAAAGGTCTGCGAGAAATAACATTTGATCATTATTCCAAAAATAAAAGCCCTTTTGTCACTCTCATGCCAGAGAATCATTGTGTCCAACATGTTATTCTAAGATATTTTTAATTCACAAGAGAATTGATAGTGAAACCTCAGATTAGAAACCTATAACAAAAGGTCTGTGAGAAATAACATTTGCTCATTATTCTAAAAATAAAAGCCCTTTTGTCAATCTCATACCAGAGAATAATTGTGTCCAACATGTTATTATAATATATTTGTACTTCACAAGAGAATGGATAGTGAAATCTCAGGTAATGAATTTTGTGACTTACCAGCAACCATTAAAAAAGTAGATACAGCTTGTGAAATCCTGGGTATATTGCCTGCTAGTAAAATTAGAAAACTAAGTCAAGATAAAAGACCAAGTGCCTTGAATACAAAAATTGAGAAAGTGGCAGCTACATTCAAAAAGAATTTGGAAGTTTTATTTCAAAATACAATTTGTACTAAAACAGATGGGAGTTCTAAAACTTCATCAACTGAATATGATGATTTGATAAAAAAAAACTAAAAACTAATTGCAGTACTTCAAACAAAGAGGATAAAATTAAGATTATCAGTTTACTGCCGAATTCTTGGAGTCAAGCAAATATTAGTGATGAATTTAATGTGTCAGAACATCTTGTTAAGTTAACAAGGCAATTCTTAAAAGAGCAGGGAATTTTACCAGCATTACAAAAGAGAAGTGCATCTAATTTGGTAGATGCAAACACAATCAATAAAGTTATTAAGTATTATGACGATGACAATAACAGCCGTTTGATGTCTGGCAAAAAAGACTGTCTTTCTCTGAAAGAAAATGGTTCTAAGATTCAAAGACAAAACACGTTAATATTGTGTAATTTAAATGAACTATTCACTGAATTTAAAAAAGAAAATCCTGACATTAAAATTGGAAGTTCAAAGCTTTGCGAGTTGAGACCAAGATGGCGTATTGTTGCAGGTGCGTCTGGTACCCATAATGTTTGTGTGTGTTTGTATCATCAGAATGTAAAGTTGATGATAGATGGGACCAATCTCAGACTTGACCATACAGACCTTTTGGAAGTTATGGTATGCAATATTGACAGTTACAATTGTATGATCAAGGGAAAATGTGAAGATTATCCAGGCAAACATGCCTTACTTGACATGTTTGAAGAATCCGAAGAAGACGATTTGATGCCAGACAATATAAAATACAAACAATGGCTAACACAAGACAGAACTGAAATGGTGACAGTCGTAAAATTACGAGAAGAGTTTTTTGAAGTGTTGGTGGATAACCTGAAAAATCTGAAAATGCATAATTTTATTGCAAAAGCTCAAAGTAAATTTTTGAAAGACAAAAAGCAAACCTTGGCATCTGATGAATGCTCAGTTCTTGCTGACTTTCCGGAAGATTATTCCTTTGTTGTTCAAGATGAAGTACAAGGGGACTACTGGGTAAAGAAACAGGCCACAGTTTATCCATTTGTATTCTATTATAAAGATGAAGATAAACTAATGAGCCACAACTTTTGAGTCATAGGTGACTTCCTTGAACACAACACTACAGCAGTGCTCATTTTTCAACTAAAATTAACAACCTACATAAAACAGCACCGCCCTTCCATAAAAAAACTGATTACTTTTCGGATGGGGTAGCAAGTCTATATTATTAACATCTCCTTTCATAAAGAAGATTTTGGGTTTGATGTAGAATGGCACTTTTTAGCTTCATGCCACAGGAAGAATGCTTGTGAGGGTGTTGGGGGTCTGCAGCAGACTGATGACAATCGTAACACCCCAAGAAATCCAGAATGAGATTTTCACTCTGCAGCGGAGTGTGCTCTGATATGAAACTTCCTGGCAGATTAAAACTGTGTGCCGGATCGAGACTCGAACTCGGGACCTTTGCCTTTCGTGGGCAAGTGCTCTACCGACTGAGCTACCCAAGCACGACTCACGCCCCGTCCTCACAGCTTTACTTCTGCCAGTACCTCGTCTCCTACCTTCCAAACTGGAAACATCCCCCAGGCTGTGGCTAAGCCATGTCTCCGCAATATCCTTTCTTTCAGGAGTGCTAGTTCTGCAAGGTTCGCAGAAGAGCTTCTGTTAAGTTTGGAAGGTAGGAGACGAGGTACTGGCAGAAGCAAAGCTGTGAGGACGGGGCGTGAGTCATGCTTGGGTAGCTCAGTCGGTAGAGCACTTGCCCGCGAAAGGCAAAGGTCCCGAGTTCGAGTCTCGGTCCGGCACACAGTTTTAATCTGCCAGGAAGTTTCACCTCAAGAAATGTTTGAATTCTGTAAAAAACATATCAAAGGAATTACCTATGTTTTTGTACAATGTGAGGAAATACAAGAAGTCTATGACAGTGTCTTGAAGGAAGGGTACAACATTTGTCAGAAGATTAAAGGCACTCTGCCTTTTCATTGTTTTGTGCCCCATTCAAACAACTTACTGAAGTGTAAGATCACATCAACTTCGCCTGATAGTGAACTTCATCAGTGTGGAAAACTTGTACAACTGGTTCTTCAAAATAAAGACATAGTGGCCTGTGTTTACGATGAACAGTGGTGGATTGGCGAAGTGGATAATATTGACTGTCAAAACCAAGATGTACATATTGTATTTTATCACCCTCCAGGACCAAGGACATCTTTTTAAAAAATTGAGATGGCTCATGTTTGGATGCCACTTAAAGATGTACTAAGAAAGCTGTCTCCCATGGAATTTTTTACAACTGTGACTGGGCAAACTTATAATCTAACGACCCAAACTGAGTGAACATATTTCTCAAATGTTCACTGAGTGATGTACTGAAAACAAATAACAAGAGAACAATATAATGTAATTAGTAGGCTTATTTTCGATAAAAAAGTAAGTAATCATAGATATGATTAAATTATATACTGTAACTGATATATTTTATTCCATAAGTCTAGATACTGCTGATGTTAAAAAACGTATTTTTGACTCGTGTTTGTAATTTTTTTTCCATAACTTCCAATTCAATTTCAAACATGAAATTTACACTGAACTTTGATATCATAAAGGTCTATTAACTGTGAAATTTTTAGATTTTTATCTGGTCCCCCAACAAGGATATTGCAGGCCACAAAATGGAAAAATTTTAAAAAATCCATTTTTTAAAGTGTGAGCTGCTCACCATTGATACTCTAAAAAAGTAACTATACTATACAGTGTAATAGCAGAAAAAATATTAAAGCTGAGAAATTAATCTTTCTTTGGAAAACTACTGTTCAAAAATTGAGTTCTTTTTAATTTGTGGATGTTAAGTTTGAACTATTAAAAATATATTAAAGAATATAAAAGAATAAAAATATATTAAAGAATACATATATTAAAGAATACATTCAGCTAAGTGATTATGAAGTTAATTTGGAGCCCAGAGTGTGTTGAACTAAATGCATTTTATCTGAAAGGCTTAGGACAATCCACTACTGAATAATTGTAAAAAATGTAGATGCTTGCAAATACGAAAAAAACGCATGCGGCCTGGGACAAATATGGCCGCCATTTCTAAATAATAAGCAATAAATTAAAAATATATTTTTTCCCCCTAAGGTAAGTCTTTCCGCTCCCGGGATTGGAATGACTCCTTACCCTCTCCCTTAAAACCCACTTCCTTTCGTCTTCCCCTCTCCTTCCCTCTTTCCTGATGAGGCAACAGTTTGTTGCGAAAGCTTGAATTTTGTGTGTATGTTTGTGTTTGTTTGTGTGTCTATCGACCTGCCAGCGCTTTTGTTCGGTAAGTCACCTCATCTTTGTTTTTATATATAATTTTTCCCACGTGGAATGTTTCCTTCCATTATATATATTTTTGTAACTACTAAGCATTGGGGAATTCACCCAGCAAATTTAATATTTTTCTGAGATAGTCAAGCAACCAATTATTTTTTCTTGGACCACTCGGTATGGATTGACCCTGTAAACTCTTCACATATACATTTTTCCAAACCCACAGTAATACTAATTTCCCCAGATATCGATGGTGCTTAAATATTACATCATTACACAGAAAAAAATATGTAGTCACTTCAATATAGTAGTATATATAAAGTTTTGCATATTAACCTTCTGGTGAAATACTCTCCTCTTTGCGTACCACCCTTTGTCCAAATCTTGTTTTGATTTCTGAAACCATTTACGAGATACAAGGAATTTTGTGACTATTTCATTCTGGTTTTTTCGCTGGGATAAAACAATTTTCTTGAGACTGATGAAAGAAAGCAAATCCTTCAAAGAAAACTTCAATGTGTTAGCTACCCTCCATATGCAGCAACATACAACCTAACATGTACCAAATGCAAATTCATAGTGTACTCTATTTTTCATTGTTGAGTTTCTGAAATTCTTTCAGTAGTTTGCTTAATTCTGAAATATCACAGTGAACATGACCATTAATGAAATGATAGTGAGTTCATCATGAAGCTGACAAATGGAGCTATAAGATGTGCAAGAATCAAATTTTTTCACTGAATAGTTTCTCTACAATCATCTGAGAAAGACCACAGGTCGGCCGGCGGGTACGTGGCATTCTGTTCTCAAAGGTGAGACAAGCTTAATATATAATGCATTACATTTTTAAATGTCAACAGAACTTACCGGCTGTGGCATTATTTGTTGGGGTGCTTGCGAATGGATCGTAATCATCTGTAACAGCATCCCCATTTGAGCTAGACCATCCATTCTGGCTCTCTGAAGACTCCAAGACATACCTACATCAAAACCAGAGGAAAGTATCAGAGGCAATAAGCTTTGGAATTAATACTATCAATAAGACAAAATATCTGCAGTGAAAGGTTTCATACATAAATATTTGGGGTGTCAAATCAATGATTAATGGGGACATCTCTCAAGAAATTTGCGTCTTAATCGACCAAGTCACATTCTTTGCAGAAAATGAAAGTTCTGACTAGCCGTGACGTAAGTATCACACTTTGCGCTCAACTACTTTGATACTATGTGCTCAGCATCCTACTCTGTGGAGTTGAGTCATGGGCACTTTTGGCAGTATTAGGTAAGAAATTGGAACCATCTGAATGTGGATATATTAAAGGATATTAAGGATACCAGATTAGATTAGATTAGTTTTTCGTTCCATAGATCCGTGTTGAGGAGATCCTCTTGGATGTGGAACATGTCAATTTTTTTTAAATTTTTTTTTAAAGCTGAAGTAACAATACTAATAGTATGAATACATACAATACATCATTTGTTTCTATTAAAAAATTCATCAATGGAGTATGATGAGTTGGCCACTAGTAAGTCTTTCAGGCTCCTTTTAAACTGATCTTTATTTGTAACTAAATTTTTTATGTTTGCTGCCAAATTATTGAAGATGAGTGTTCCTGAGTAGTGGACCCCTTTTTGAACTAAAGTAAGTGCTTTTAAGTCCTTGTGCAGATCATTTTTGTTCCTGGTATTGTATGTATGAACTGAGCTGTTTGTTGGAAAAGGAGATATATTATTTAGGACAAATTTCATAAAGGAGTAAATATACTGAGAGGCAGTAGTTAGTATACCCAGTTCTTTGAAGAGGTTTCTACAAGACACCCGTGAATTTGCTTCACAAATAATACGTATTACACGCTTTTGGACTATGAAAACTTTTGTTTGACTTGAAGAGTTACCCCAAAATACTATACCATATGACATTATGGAATGAAAGTAGGCAAAGTATGCAAGTTTTTTCACTTTTATGTCGCTTATGTCTGCTAACACTCGAATTGCAAATACAGACTTGTTAAGGCGTTTCTGCAGTTCTGTGGTCTGCTCCTCTCAACTGAATTTATTATCAAGTTGTAATCCCAGGAATTTAAGACTGTCAACGTCTTCTATCTGCTCTTCTTTGTACTTTATGCATATGCTGGGTGGAAACCTCTTACAGGTTCTGAATTGCACATAGTGAGTCTTTTCAAAGTTTAATGTCAGTGAGTTGGCTTTAAACCATTTATTAATATCCATGAAAATATCATTAGCATATCTTTCTAGAACTACACTCGACATACTATTTATTGCAATACTTGTGTCATCTGCAAACAAAACGAACGCTGATTCTGGCAGTGTAACTGATGAGAGATCATTCGTGTACACAATAAAAAGCAATGGCCCTAAGATGGATCCTTGTGGGTCACCACATGTAATTTCTTCCCATTCTGATGATGACTGATAACTTAATTCACTAGTCCCTTGCACTGACACCCTTTGTTTCCTTTGAGCAAGGTATGACTTGAACCATTTTGCACTGCCCGTGACACCATAGAATTCTAATTTATTTAAAAGGATGTTGCGGTTTACACAATCGAATGCCTTTGACAGATCACAGAAAATACCTGCTGCTTGTAACTTGTTATTTAATGAATTAAGTACATTTTCACTGTAGGTGTAAATAGCCTTTTCAATATCAGAACCCTTCAGAAATCCAAACTGTGTTTTTGATAATATGTTATTTGTGGTCAGATGGTTGAGAAGCTGCCTGTACATTACTTTTTCTAAAATTTTTGAGAATGCTGGTAAAAGTGAAATCGGTCTGTAGTTTGATGGCATCTCTTTATCCCCTTTCTTGAATAGAGGCTTAACATCTACATATTTCAGCCAGTCAGAAAATGTCCCAGTTATAATTGACTGGTTACACAAGTAATTTAGAATTGTACTAAACTCACAAGAACATGCCTTAATTAACTTTGTTGATATTTCATTGTAACCACTAGAATGCTTTGTTTTTAAGGATTTTATTGTGGAAGTTATTTCTTTTGGAGAAGTGAGTGACATATTCATGTACCTGAAGCTATTTGTAAAGGCTAGTTTCAGATATTCAAGGACAGATAAAGCCACAAATGTGGTAATACTGTGCTTATGCACAAATATTCAGAAACTCTCAATAACATAAAGAGAGGAAATCTCAAATACTTTGGCCAGATAATGTGCAACAACATATAACCTGTTGCAACTAATACTTCCAAGAAAGATTGATGACAGTCATGGTCACATACGATTATTCTGGCTACAGAACTTAAGCCAGTAGTTTGGACTGAGCACAAAATTTCTGTTCAGAACAGCCATGTACAAACTACAAATCATGCAACCGATTACCATTGTTCTTATTGGATTACACACTTAAAAGATGAAGAATAAGAATAAGAAGAAGAAGACAAAATGGGATAAAGGAATGGTGTATAATTTCCACAGTACAGCAATACTGCAACCAACTTAATTTTGTAACGCCACTCGCCATGCATTTGCAATGCATTTGTCATAAACAAGTATGATAAAATATCTAAAAACACACTATAATTATACAAATTAGGCTTTAAATGTGCCGGTGACCAGCATTTGGCTCTTACCAATACGTGTGAAATGTGGCAGACCATGAAGCGTAAGCATCTTATCTGCATTAATTATTTATTTATTTTTCACTGATGATAAAAATGAGTCCACTAGCTACTTTTTTGTTCAATTAAATTGAACCATCATGTATCAATAGCACTATATTTCACTTTTAATGTTTTTCATTCATTTCAATTTTCTTCTTGATGACATCTTAACATAGAGCTATTTCCTTTATTATGTAAAATTTAATTTACTAACAAACCTTAAAACCTGGTTTTATTGTAAAAGATAACATGTGCTCTACATGAATAAGTATCTTTCTTTGTAAGGTACTAACAAGAAAAATCTTGTCACTGGGCTTAATACATAACGTATCCTCTGACGAAATGGCTTCAGTGTAACTGTTCCTGTCATTACTCAAAAAAAGTAATTTTACTGTTACACAGGTAGGCCAAACTGAAAGCTACAAGTACCAGCAAGTGTGGTACTTCTAATTTCACTTCCACTTCCATTCCAGAAAAATTACGTTATGTTTTAAAACTGTGTCTGAATGGCCATACCGTATTTTTGGTCGAGTTTTCAATCCATTTAATTTCATTTGCTTCTATTTCTTTGATCTATGACAGCAATTGTGAAAGAACACTTATACTTACTTTAATAGGACTATATGCTATGTCCCAGTACCCTTCTGTAAGTCACTATCATTATTTAAACTGAATAGTTTTGTGGCGCCTAAACTGTAAGGGGAGTTTGTGATGAAGCAAGCTGGGATCTCTCTACTTCCTCTCTTGTTTTGCCATCTGCCTCCTTAAATTCATTTTTGCCTAATTACCATTAACATGCATGAGTATAATCTGCATTTCCATACAAGAAGAAAGGTTGGCCCTCAGTCTTAAGGAATATGGCACCAGATCTAATTTTGTGCTTAGTTTTGTGTATGTCATCAATTTCCTACTATATTTTGATTGGTTGGTTGGTTGTTTTGGGGAAGGAGACCAGACAGCGTGGTCATCGGTCTCATCGGATTAGGGAAGGATGGGGAAGGAAGTCGGCCGTGCCCTTTCAGAGGAACCATCCCGGCATTTGCCTGAAGTGATTTAGGGAAATCACGGAAAACCTAAATCAGGATGGCCGGACGCGGGATTGAACCGTCGTCCTCCCGAATGCGAGTCTACTTTATTTTGACCATTCCTAGTTTAACACCTTTGTTACAGGGTGAAATCGGCAATTGTTTCGTGACTTACATTCTATTGTTGACTTATAAACAAATATAAGTTGTGTACTACACTCCTGGAAATGGAAAAAAGAACACATTGACACCGGTGTGTCAGACCCACCATACTTGCTCCGGACACTGCGAGAGGGCTGTACAAGCAATGATCACACGCACGGCACAGCGGACACACCAGGAACCGCGGTGTTGGCCGTCGAATGGCGCTAGCTGCGCAGCATTTGTGCACCGCCGCCGTCAGTGTCAGCCAGTTTGCCGTGGCATACGGAGCTCCATCGCAGTCTTTAACACTGGTAGCATGCCGCGACAGCGTGGACGTGAACCGTATGTGCAGTTGACGGACTTTGAGCGAGGGCGTATAGTGGGCATGCGGGAGGCCGGGTGGACGTACCGCCGAATTGCTCAACACGTGGGGCGTGAGGTCTCCACAGTACATCGATGTTGTCGCCAGTGGTCGGCGGACGGTGCACGTGCCCGTCGACCTGGGACCGGACCGCAGCGACGCACGGATGCACGCCAAGACCGTAGGATCCTACGCAGTGCCGTAGGGGACCGCACCGCAACTTCCCAGCAAATTAGGGACACTGTTGCTCCTGGGGTATCGGCGAGGACCATTCGCAACCGTCTCCATGAAGCTGGGCTACGGTCCCGCACAACGTTAGGCCGTCTTCCGCTCACGCCCCAACATCGTGCAGCCCGCCTCCAGTGGTGTCGCGACAGGCGTGAATGGAGGGACGAATGGAGACGTGTCGTCTTCAGCGATGAGAGTCGCTTCTGCCTTGGTGCCAATGATGGTCGTATGTGTGTTGGGAGCCGTGCAGGTGAGCGCCACAATCAGGACTGCATACGACCGTGGCACACAGGGCCAACACCCGGCATCATGGTGTGGGGAGCGATCTCCTACACTGGCCGTACACCACTGGTGACCGTCGAGGGGACACTGAATAGTGCACGGTACATCCAAACCGTCATCGAACCCATCGTTCTACCATTCCTAGACCGGCAAGGGAACTTGCTGTTCCAACAGGACAATGCACGTCCGCATGTATCCCGTGCCACCCAACGTGCTCTAGAAGGTGTAAGTCAACTACCCTGGCCAGCAAGATCTCCGGATCTGTCCCCCATTGAGCATGTTTGGGACTGGATGAAGCGTCGTCTCACGCGGTCTGCACGTCCAGCACGAACGCTGGTCCAACTGAGGCGCCAGGTGGAAATGGCATGGCAAGCCGTTCCACAGGACTACATCCAGCATCTCTACGATCGTCTCCATGGGAGAATAGCAGCCTGCATTGCTGCGAAAGGTGGATATACACTGTACTAGTGCCGACATTGTGCATGCTCTGTTGCCTGTGTCTATGTGCCTGTGGTTCTGTCAGTGTGATCATGTGATGTATCTGACCGCAGGAATGTGTCAATAAAATTTCCCCTTCCTGGGACAATGAATTCACGGTGTTCTTATTTCAATTTCCAGGAGTGTATTTATAAACATTTGGAAGAAGAACTACTAGGACTCTTAAAATGTTTATTTGGTTCTAATCGAAAACATATCTGCAAAGCCAGCCCTTAATTAATTCCAAAATAATTACCAGGTTTGTCGAAGTATTGTCTGTATAACTATATCTGTTAATTTCATCACTTAAACAAATATTTCAGCCTAGCCTTTGTGGTAGAAGAAACTATTAAAAAGGAGGAATTTTTCAATGTGTTCGGTTAATTGAATGAGTTATGTTTTTATTGTAAATTATGTAACTTAAACATCAAACAACGTATAGTTTCAGTGCCTATTATTGTGAGGATATATAAAGGATGGATTTTTGTACCAACACAGTCAGTCCGTAACTATTTTCAGACAGGAATGATGTATTGCTTAAATTAACAATAATGCATTAACTTAACAGTGGAATAAGTGTAACACAAATAGGCCGTGTGTTAGATCAAGTAATGACAATGTCTGTTCAAATTATTTTAGATATAGTGTCACATGGACCTTATTATTCTGCAAGAACTGTGAACTGTGTGGTTAGGTTTTTACTGCTCATACTTGTTCAACAGCAAACTATTGTAGCAGTATGCTGTGTATGCCTGTAACCTATTAATGAAGCTTATCAACATTTACCAACAATGAACTGGCCATATAACTGTGTAATATTGAGGGGTTGTGAACAGTGAAAGTAAAGAACTGTGAAACACAACTGTGCAACTGTCAGCTATATCATTTACAGTAGTCACTGTTGAACTTTTGTTAGGAGACTCTCTTACCTGCATTGGGCTGGAACATCCCATCAGCCTGGTGCAACTGTTTTATGTAACAATGCAAACATGCACATAGTACAGCAATTGGTTTCATGTTCGAAACAAGGGAAGTCCTGAGTGCTAAATATTGTAATTACTCCAAAACTAGTAATCGAATTCTGAAGAGTGAAATGATCTGGTATTAGTCTCATTTACAACTGCAACCTTTGCAGCAGAAATTACTGTAGTTCCATTTGACAAAGCAAAGTTGATACTGATACCTGTATAATTAATATAGGTATGAAAAAGAGATGTTATGTCATTTAGTGAGGATTTTTTTCACAGTTGATTTGGACAAAAACAGAATTGTGATATCTTAATACTTTTGGACTAAAGGAGACCAAACACTGAAAAGCGAGAAGTGTGGAGTTGTTGATAGGCACACACAAAGAAAACTTGCTAGCTTTCTGGGTAATCCTTTGAGCTAGAGTAAGAACACCCCCCCCCCCCCCCCCCCCCCACACACACACACAAAACACAATTGCATATGCCTGTGCCCCTATATGGAGCCAGATGGATGCACAGTACCAGCGTTGCATTTCAGGCAGATAGTCTATGTTGTGGTGGGGGTTGTGCAGGTGCGATGCGTAGAGGGAGGGAGGAGAACTGGGGATGGGTCGCTAGTGGCTCACTGGGAGTCAACTGATTTCCTAGCTAGAAATAGGGGTGGAGGGTGGGGGAGGGGGAGTGGGGGAAGGGGAGTGGCAGGTGCACAGGCTAGGCATTTGACGCACGTATGTCAGAGCTGCTGCAGAGTGGCACATCCTGAAGGTGATATGGGGATGTGAATTAAGACGGGGGTGACAGGACGAAGGAAGGGGAAACTGTAAGTGGACGGTGTGGGGACAGTCCGAGGCCAGGACAATTACAGGAGCAAAAGATGTGTTGCAAGAATAACTCACCTCTGCATCGTTCAGAGATGATGATGGTGGAGGGAAGGATTCAGATGGGTCGAGTTGTGAAGCAGCCAACCTACACAACATCACAGTCCATCTCTACACCACGCCCAATCCCACTCGCTTGTCACGAGGATCATATTCCTGTTAGACCAAAGTGCAGGACCTGCCCAATCCACCCACCCAGCACAAATTACTACTGTCCTGTTACAGCCTTATCCTATGCCCTCAGAAGCCAGACTGCCAGTGACAGTAGCTATGTCATATATCAACTCCGCTGCAAAAACTTGCACTGTGGCGGAATAATATATTTGATACCTCACATACTGTAAGTGAGCACTGAGTGAAGCCTGAACATGTAATCTAACAATACTGCAAGTGGTGTACCTCTATAATGAATTGCTACAGTGATCAAAATCATTTATACCATCACACATGAAGTAACAGTTGGTAAAATACAATAGTACTTCATGGACTACTGCTAAAACAAAGTCTGCTGACCCCAATCAATTATTCATGTACTGAACACCACCTGTATAGACTGACGTGACAAAAGTCATTGGACAATGACATGCAACTATACAGATGATAATAGCATCATGTACACAAGGTAAAAAAGGGCATTGCACTGGCAGATCTGTGATTTCTACTCAGGTGATTTATGTGAAATGGTTTCCAATGTGATTATGGCCACACAACAGGAATTAACAGACTCTGGACACAGAATGGTAGTTGGAGCTACATGCATGGGGCATTCCATTTAGGAAATCATTAGAGAACCCAATATTCTGAGATCCACAGTGTCAAGAGTGTGCCAAGAGTACCAAATTTCAGGCATTACCTTTCACCATGACAATGCAGAGGCTGACAGCCTTCGCTTAATTATCAAGAGCAGTGCCATTTGCATAGAGTTTCCAGTGCTAACAGACAAGCAACACAACATGAAATGCCTCAGAAATCAATGTGGGACATATTACAAACTTATCAACTAGGACAGTGCAACAAAATTTGGAATTAATTGGCTATGGCAGCAGATGATTGATGTCAGTGGCTTTACTAACAGCAGGACAAAACCTGCAGTGCATATCCTGGGCTAATTATCGTATCAGTTGGACTCTAAATGACTGGAAAACTATGACCTGGTCAGACGAGTCCCAATTTTTTTGGTAAGGGCTGATGGTAGTGTTCGAGTATGGCAAAGACCCACTAAGCCATGGATCCAAGCAGTCAACGATGGACTGTGCAAGCTGGTGGTGGCACCAAAATTATGTCAACTGTGTTTACATGGATCGTTGACTGGAAATGGTTATGTTCAGCTACTTAGGACCATTTGCAACCTTTCATGGACATCACATTCCTAAACAATGATGGAAATTTTATGGATGACAATGCACCATTGTAACTGGGCCACAATTGTTCACGACTGGTTTGAAGAACATTCTGCACAATTTGGCAAATCAGTTGGCCAACCAGGTTGCCTGACATGAATCCTATCAAACAGTTATCAGGCCTTATCAAGAGGACAGTTTGTGCACAAGATCCTGCACCTGCACTGGCAGCATTTTTGCAGCTATGGACAGCTATAGTGGCAGCATGGCTCAGTATTTCTACAGGGGACTTCCAATGACCCATTGAGCCCGTGCCACATTGAGTTGATGCACTACGCTGGGCAAAAGGAGGTCCGACTTGATATTAGAAGGTATCCCATGACTTTTGTCACCTCAGTGTATATTATTGTGAGGAGAACTTCTGTAAATAATCAATTATGTGCATAAGTGGTGAGTAAAAGCTCCTTTAGTATTGGTCCTACATTACTCCTTTCCAGCACGTTTTGACTATATAATTTTCCACATTTTTGTATCTGACTGAATGCATACCTAATACAAAGACCCAGATACTGTTAGCATATTGCATGTATATGTTTTAATTTATAATATTAAATTGTGAATTTCTTTCAATGGAGACTTCAGAACAATGTATCAATACTACTACTACTTTTTCTTTATACTTAATGTCACACCTATAGTATATGTATTCATTACTATTGAAATAAAGTTATGCCAATAACTTCAGTTTTCTGGCCTAATTATTTGTATAAATTGAGATATCTAAGTTTATTTTTGTGCACATAAACACACCTTGTAGTATCGAATTTAAATCAACAAATCACTACAGCTTAGCTCAGACACCAAGTTAGTAAGTGTAGATCCTTTTTACTTCTTTTGACCCAATAATAATTTGCAATATTTCACAATAATAATAGATGTATAGTTATTTATAGTTTAGTTATTACCATGTAACAGTGCGCAGTTGGATCGTAACTATATCACTGAATTACGCTAATAATACATCCAAGCTTTATTACTACTCGCGATATAATCTACCTCCCGGGTCTCAATAGCAAACAAATTAAATATTAAGCAAGCCCAGCAACATAAAATTTATTTTACTTACAGTTATTTGAAATGGGCGTAATAAATGCAAACCTTCCTTCTTTTTTTGTACTTTATGCTAACTTTACAGCACAGCTCAAGTTTACTGACAAGTCATTGAAACAATTTTAGTATCCTCTCTGTTATTTACAAACTGCAAACACGTATTTTTCTTTCTTTCTTTTTGTATTAAAGAATCACGATCAACTACTTCTTATCTGCTTATCACCTACACTGATTAATTATTTTTCAGTTTCTATTTCTTTTCATCAAATATAGTTTAACAGATTATTCCCATCTAGACAGATATAACAAAGTTAAGTTGCATCTCTGAACTGTTATTCTCTAAAATAACTTACAGAAAATTCTTAATATCTCTGCCTAATTTTAAGACATATTTTCTTTTATTCATTCTTTCTATGGGGTTCCAATAATAATTAGTGGCAAATTCTATTTTGCTTCAAAATAGTCAGGATCTCCATGTTACATTTTCATTAATCAAAGTTTTATTTGATTTATATTTTCTTACAACAGGTTATTGTCGGATATGGATGAGTGCCAACAAAACTAATCCCCAAACAACAATAGTGAATTACAAAAAAAAAAAAAAAAAAAAAAAAAAAAAAAAAAAAAAAAAAAAAAAAACAAACAAAGTGCTGCCTCTTTAGACTATGAAGTTAAACAACTAAAGCAAAATTCTACCTCTTCAGATGTTGGCAAACACACCCCACTGAAGTCCTATATGAACTGTCACTCGCCACAATCATTCTGCAAGTAATTCTACACAAGGCTCACCTTAATAGTTTTAATACGGTGCAACCATAAAATAAATCAGGTAAAGGTCTTTGTTAATTTTCAGGCAACATATGGTGCATGACAAAGATAAGTTCTGTCAAAGTCTCTTGTGCCTGTTAAGCAACCTTTCAGTTACTTCAGAGAGTGCCAAATCCCAAAACAAATACAGCAACCACTCAATTACCTTAGAGGGTGCTGAACAGGTACACTAGCCACAAGATACGAAACAAATCAGATCACTGTCTGATAACAACCGTTGTTCACATTAAAAATTACAAATAAACTTGCTTGGTCAAGATACAGTTCTATCAGCCCAATACTGCAATAACCTACCAATTCATACATGCCAGTTCTCCTTATACTGTTATTTCACAAGATCACTCCATACTAGCAATGCTATCCTGCATTTAAAACCAACTGTGACAATGATAGTTGGAATCCACTCTACCATATTTTACCAACTTAAGGCAGCAAAATTACCAGGTACAAAACACCATCAAATCTTGTGACTCATTACACACTGCAAAGCTTTTTGTGTTAGTACGGTTAATAATCAGCTGTTGACCAGGATGAATGGCCAAGCTAAACAGTTGCCAAGTGCAAAGGTGACCACCAGTGGCATAACATGCAGCAGAGCATAACAAGCTCACTTTCAATGGTTGCTTTACATCCTGTCCCATCTAGGTCCTTCCCTTAACCACCAGCTTCTCTCAACTATCCGGATGGGAGGTAACCTTACAACACATCCTTCATTCTCGTAATTGTCCTGATCTCAATCTCACTGTTCCCACACCCTCCACCCAACAGTTTCTCCTTCCTACAACCTGTTATCCCTCCAAATTCCTGTCCCAAAGTCACCTTCAGCAAGCATCGTTCCCCACCAGGTCCGACAACTGTGCATCACATGCCTTTCCTGTGTACGTGCCATCACCCCCCCCCCCCCCCCCAATTCCCTCGCACTCCTAGCTGGCAAATTGGCTGACCCCTTCTGAGCCACATGGGGGGGAGGGGGGGGGGGGGGGTTAGTCTAGCACAAAAAAGTATTGCTCCAAAAGCTAACAAGTCTTACTTCTTTTGATGTGTGTTTATTGATGACTGAACACTTCTGCATTTTAGTGAGTGGTCTCCTTTAATCCAAAAGTATTTACAATCCACTAGAACTTTCCTACAACAATTTTGATGACTTAAAATATTTCAGTAAATATTTGAGGTGAATGTCTTACATGAATCACCCGTGTCTTAGCAAGATGCTTAGTATTGTGTTTAGAATTGGACTGGATCTGTGAGAGATACTGGATGAGAAGAAAAACAACTGCTGGTTGAGTCATTGACGAAAAATGTATATAAGTAATACAGAAAAATTAAAAAATGGTATGAAAGTCAATAAATATGTTGATAATTATGAGAAATTTTATCAAATGGCAGCTCCTATATATAACACATACACACACAAACTGGTTATCAAGTATTTCATCCTGAATGTAAAAACAGACTACAAGTGTCTTAAAATAGGTAACTAGCAGCTATACATGGTATTATGTAATTAGGAATAATGTTGCTGGTGCCGCACAGTCACCGGCAAGAGATGACTTAGTCCGCTTCATTGCACGTCACCCACGATGATACCACTCCAATCAGGGGCTCTCTCAGCCACAGCAAAGTCCACCTGGCATGATGGCTGTTGCCAGGAGTCCTGATGCCCCAAGAAGACAAGCATCTACTCCTTGGCATATGTGGGGAGTTTACAACTAAGGCATAAGCAGTGCGATCCCTGTGTTGTCAGGGGGCTACCACCAAATGTGTACATCACGGCCCCACCACAACAGGCTGGCTACCGTGCTGGATATTGGGTGCACAGAAATCCAATATTGTCATGGAGGTGAAAGAGGACAGGAGACAACGAGAGAACATGACATACCCTGGAAAGTGTCCTTGCCCAAATAGTTGAATTGCAGGTGGAGATGAAAAGCCATGACAAGAGGTTCAGGAAATCGAATCTAAGGGCACTGTGGATAACTCATGCACCACATAAGGCGTTCCTCCCCATATGGCTCACACTTGTGTAGAATTTGGAAAGTGGCAGGTCATACCATAACATGGGACCTGAACTTATAGGGCCAGAAAGTGAGAGACTCCTTTTAGTCGCCTCTTACAAGAGAAAGGGATGCCTCGGGCCTATTCTAACCCCGGATCCACACGGGGCTGTGTTTTGACCATCTCAGAAGAAAGCTTACTTGATTAGCAGTCCTGTTGTGCCTGTCTGCGACTCAAAATCTCCACTATATGGTGAGTTGCGGTCTATACTTTTCATAATATGCCATTAAAGAGGCCTGTGCAGTTATCTACTTTACATCACGTTCTTATTGCTTCCTTCATCTGAATACATACTTTATTTACTGCACTACCCCAAGATATAAGATCACAAGACAAAAGGCAGTGAAAGTATGCAATCTAATGAAACACTTTCACCCTTAGGCCAACGCATGGATCGATACCTCTACATCTGCATACATACTCTGCAAGTAACCATATGGTGCCTGGTGGAGAGTACCACATACCATTATCAGTCATTTACTTTCCCCTTGCAAATAGAGCGAGGGCAAAATGACTACCTATAAGCCTTCGGGTGAGCCCTAATTTCACTCTTCTTATGTTTGTGGTCCTTAAATGAAATGTACATTGGCAGCAGTAGGACCAATCTGCACCCAACCTCAAATGCCAGTTCTCTAAATTTTTGGACAAAAGGAGCATCATCTTCCCTCCAGGGATTCCCATTTTTGTTCACAAACTATTTCCATAATACTTGTTTGGAGATTGAGCCTACTGGTGACAAATCTAGCATAACATCTCTCAATTGCATTGATGTCTTCCTTTAATCTGTCCTGGTGGGGATCCCAAACACTAGAGTAGTACTCCAAGACAGGGTCACACTAGCTTTCTATGCAGCCTCCTTTACACATGATCTACATTTCCCAAAATTCTCTCAATAAAGCAAAGTTGAGCATTTGCCTCCCGACTATCAATCTCAGGTGCTCATTCCCTATCATATCACTTTGCAATGTTACAGTTAGATATTTAATTGATGAAACAGTGTCAAGTGGCACATTACCCCTTCTGTGTACCAATGTTATGGGGATGTTTTTACTACTCATTCACATTAATTTATATTTTTCAACATTTAAAGCAAGTTGCTATTCAACTAGAAATTCTGTCTAAGTCATCTTGCATCTTCCTAGAGTCATTCAAGGATGACACCTTCCCGTACACCGCAGTGTTATCAGCAAACAGTCGTGAAATGCTGTTCACTCCATCCACCAGATCACTGACATATATAGAGCATAACAGCTGTCCTATCACACTTCCCTGGGGCTTTGCCGACAATAACCTAATCTTTGATGAACACTCGTCATCGAGGACAACGTACTGGGTTCAAGTGCAAAACAAGCTGAATGTAGCTTCTTGAGTAGTTAATCTATATATTGGCTTATCCAGAACATAATGTATTCTAGGCAAAGCCTAAAAACATATTTACCTTTTTTGCAATGCTTTCTTAGACTGCAAAACACACATTTTTCTTAAAAACAAGAAGAAGAAAGAAAACAACCACCCAAGCTAACAAAAGTAAGAGCACTGTACCTCTTGTGAGATGCACCACTCCCCGACATGATGGCAGTAATCTCCGGTGTGAGGCGCTCACGTTCACGTTTAGCAGCATCCTCAGAAAGGCGATCAGCAAGATGATGCTTGCCCACTTTGGTAGCATATTTCATGGCTAACTGGAGAACTTGCTGAGATGGCATCAATGCTCCAAGTTCAGCTGCTCGTTGTTCCAGACCACTCTTGCAGGCAAGCTATGGAAGTCAGTTATAAAGTGTGAATGGTGTAATTTATGTTTCAAAGTGAAGAAAAGCAGTATACAACAATGTCAAAGATAACATATAATAGTGTATGCATATGACAGTGCAAGAGAATATACACAGATGGAAAAAAATAGCAACACAAAAAATAATTAATGCTGAGTAACAAAAATTTGGGGACACATTTGTCCAGGCAACATATTTAAGGGGTTAACATTGGAAGATCACAGGTTAATGTAAACGATCACAGGTTAATGTAAATGTGAGATAAGCCATTGCAGATGTTAAACACTGGTACATTAATAACCAGTGTAACCACCAGAATGTTAAATTTAAGTATGCAAATGTGCACGCACTGTGTTGTACACATGCTAGATATCAGTTTGTGGGATGAAGTTCCATGCCTGTTGCACTTGATCAGTCAATGCAATGCCAGTTAATGTTGTTTGTGGATTACACTGGAGTTGTCGTCCGATGATGTCTCGACTGGAGACAGATCTGGTAATCGAGCAGGCCAAGGCTACATGTTGGCGCTCTTCTAGAACATACTGGGTTACAACAGCAGTATATGGACGAGTGTCATCCTGTTGGAAAACATCCGTGGAATGCTATTCACGAATGGCATCACAACAGGTCGAACCACCAAACTGACATACAAATTCACAGTTAGAGTGCGTGAAATAACCAAGAGAGTGCTCTTGTTGTTACATAAAATTGCAGCCCAGACCATAACTCCAGGTGTAAGTCCACTGTGTCTAGCATAGAGATAGATTGTTTGCACTCAGCTGGCCTCCTCCTACACAACACACGTCCCTCACTGGCACTGAGGGAGAACCAGCTTTCATCAGAAAACACAACAAACCTTGACCCTAACCTCCAATGAGCTCTCGCTTAACACCACTGAAGTTGCTAATGGTGGTGTGGTTTGGGGTCAGTGGAATGCACGCTACAAGGTGTCTGGCTTGGAGTTGCCCTTGAAGTAACTGATTTGGTAACCATTAGATGTGTCACTGTGGTGTGACAAATGCTGTTTATTGGTGTTATTTTAGGTTGTAAATAAAAGGCGGAACCTATATCCAATTATTTTAACTGCAAACACAAAAGAAATACAAGAATTGCAAATCCAGAAGATGAACAATATTTCGGTCCCCTGAGATTCATTGAAAAAGGGTTTTACTGTAGTTGGCATATCCTACTACTTCCATGTGTTGTAAATATGTCACATATTTTAACTGGGCGATCCTGCCGTCATTGAGAGTATGCATAGGACTTGTTTTATGTTGCAAGTGCATTTATTTTAATCCCATGACATTAAAATTGATGAAATGTCCATTATTTCTTACTACCACACAAATTTCACTTCAAATTCTTGTATTCCCAGCCAAATTAAAGTGATTCAAAACAACGTCTCTTGTTTAATGCCTGCATTAATTGTCTGCAGAAGAGAATAAGGTAAAAGCAAACATAATCAGTAGAACAAAAACAGTGTATTTGTTATTCACCCTTAAATACAAATGGAAAGAAGTTGTTGGATATCGTAATTTTCAAACAATTTTATTGACTAAAGGTAAAATCTTAGCACATGTATTTTACTTACAGCAAATAACTTAATGATGGTCTCCTTTATAGTAGTTTCAATTGCATCTTTTTCATTCAAGTAGTTGTCATCAGTTCTACTTAAGGCTTCCACACCACCCAAAAGTAGCTGAGATCGCCAAAATTTTTCTTCTAGCCCAGCCTTTTCAGTTGCTTCTTCACAGAGTGGGATCTGGAGATTCAAAAAATGTTAGCTGACCAACTGCTTTGACAGTGCTTTGAATACAGTGGATAAAATAGCATACTGGTTTAACAATATCCGAATACAAAAGATTAATATATAAAATTGTCCTTTGTGAAAGTACATATTAACAAAATATTCCAGTATTTCTTATAACAAAAAGGCATAACAACTTACAATACAACAGTGGATGCTCTCTTTTAGCTTACAAAAATGTAAACAATAAAAAACAATAGAAAATCCAGGTTGGAATATCAACAATGTAAGGAAAAGATAGACTGCTATTTGCCATACAGATGACAAGCGAAGGTGCAGACAGGCACAATTAAAAGCTCTCAGCCACAGTCTTCACCAGTAAAAGAAAGAGAAACACCCACAACATTCATTTATATAAACAATCGCACCTCACACACAAATGACTGCCAACTCCGGCAGCTCAGACCTCAATGAATTCTCGTCCAAGCTGCCAGAGTTGGTGGTCATGTGTGCATGAGGTGTGCTTGTTTGTGTGACTGAATGGTGTGTGTTTCTCTTTCTTTTATTGACGAAGGTGCGGCCGAGAACTAATGAGTAAGTGTCTTTTAATTGTGGCTGTCTGCAACTGGATGTGTCATCTATACCGTGAGAAGCAATCTATATTTTTCTTAAACTGTTGTATGTAAATAACAAAAAAAAAAAAAAAATTTTAAGGCTAGTACTCTTGATACACTTGGTTTGAGTGTAGATTGTATACAGTTTTTCTGTTGCTTCATTGAACACTGTAATGTCATGAACAGGTACACTCAAAACCCTGTCCACATTAAAGTTATGCCTCTAATTCAGATATCCACTTTATCACAAACCTTCCTCTTCACACGAAATTTAAAAATGAATAAGCACACCGTGTGCGGCACAGTACATTTTCACGCCATTTCAGACTATTTCTATCACTATTATAGCTAAAAACAAAGATGATGTGACTTACCAAACGAAAGCACTGGCAGGTCGATAGACACACAAACAAACACAAACATACACACAAAATTCAAGCTTTCGCAACAAACTGTTGCCTCATCAGGAAAGAGGGAAGGAGAGGGAAAGAAGAAAGGATGTGGGTTTTCAGGGAGAGGGTAAGGAGTCATTCCAATCCCGCGAGCGGAAAGACTTACCTTAGGGGGAAAAAAGGACGGGTATACACTCGCACACACACACACACACACACACACACACACACACACACACATATCCATCCACACATATACAAACACAAGCAGACATATTTAAAGACAAAGAGTTTGGGCAGAGATGTCAGTCGAGGCGGAAGTGCTGAGGCAAAGATGTTGTTGAATGACAGGTGAGGTATTAGTGGCGGCAACTTGAAATTAGCGGAGACTGAGGCCTGGTGGGTGACGGGAAGAGAGGATATATTGAAGAACAAGTTCCCATCTCCGGAGTTCGGATAGGTTGGTGTTGGTGGGAAGTATCCAGATAACCCGGATGGTGTAGCACTGCCAAGATCTGCTGGCCGTGCGCCAACGCATGCTTAGCCACAGGGTGATCCTCATTACCAACAAACACTGTCTGCCTGTGTCCATTCATGCGAATGGACAGTTTGTTGCTGGTCATTCCCACATAGAATGCATCACAGTGTAGGCAGGTCAGTTGGTAAATCACGTGGGTGCTTTCACACGTGGCTCTGCCTTTGATCGTGTACACCTTCCGGGTTACAGGACTGGAGTAGGTGGTGGTGGGAGGGGGCATGGGACAGGTTTTACACCGAGGGCGGTTACAAGGATAGGAGCCAGAGGGTCGGGAAGGTGGTTTGGGGATTTCATAGGCATGAACTAACAGGTTACGAAGGTTAGGTGGATGGCGGAAAGACACTCTTGGTGGAGTGGAAAGGATTTCATGAAGGATGGATCTCATTTCAGGGCAGGATTTGAGGAAGTCGTATCCCTGCTGGAGAGCCACATTCAGAGTCTGGTCCAGTCCCGCAAAGTATCCTGTCACAAGTGGGCCACTTCCGTGGTTCTTCTGTGGGAGGTTCTGGGTTTGAGGGGATGAGGAAGTGGCTCTGGATATTTGCTTCTGTACCAGGTCGGGAGGGTAGTTACGGGATGCGAAAGCTGTTGTCAGGTTGTTGGTGTAATGGTTCAGGGATGCCGGACTGGAGCAGATTCGTTTGCCACGAAGACCTAGGCTGTAGGGAAGGGACCGTTTGATGTGGAAGGGGTGGCAGATGTCATAATGAAGGAACTGTTGTTTGTTGGTGGGTTCGATGTGGACGGACGTGTGAAGCTGGCCATTGGACAGATGGAGGTCAACGTCAAGGAAAGTGGCATGGGATTTGGAGTAGGACCAGGTGAATCTGATGGAACCAAAGGAGTTGACGTTGGAGAGGAAATTCTGGAGTTCTTCTTCACTGTGAGTCCAGATCATGAAGATGTCATCAATAAATCTGTACCAAACTTTGGGTTGGCAGACCTGGGTAACCAAGAAGGCTTCCTCTAGACGACCCATGAATAGGTAGGCGTACAAGGGGGCCATACTGGTACCCATGGCTGTTCCCTTTAATTGTTGGTATGTCTGGTCTTCAAAAGTGAAGAAGTTGTGGGTCAGGATGAAGCTGGCTAAGGTAATGAGGAAAGAGGTTTTAGGTAGTGTGGCAGGTGATCGGCGTGAAAGGAAATGCTCCATCGCAGCGAGGCCCTGGACGTGCGGAATAATTGTGTATAAGGAGGTGGCATCAATGGTTACAAGGATGGTTTCCGGGGGTAACAGATTGGGTAAGGATCCAGGCGTTCGAGAAAGTGGTTGGTGTCTTTGATGAAGGATGGGAGACTGTCTCCCATCCTTCATCAAAGACACCAACCACTTTCTCGAACGCCTGGATCCTTACCCAATCTGTTACCCCTGGAAACCATCCTTGTAACCATTGATGCCACTTCCTTATACACAAATATTCCGTCCATCCAGGGCCTTGCTGCAATGGAGCATTTCCTTTCACACCGATCACCTGCCACACTACCTAAAACCTCTTTCCTCATTACCTTAGCCAGCTTCATCCTGATCCACAACTTCTTCACTTTTGAAGGCCAGACATACCAACAATTAAAGGGAACAGCCATGGGTACCAGGATGGCACCCTCGTACGCCAACCTATTCATGGGTCGCCTAGAGGAAGCCTTCTTGGTTACCCAGGCCTGCCAACCCAAAGTTTGGTACAGATTTATTGATGACATCTTCATGATCTGGACTCACAGTGAAGAAGAACTCCAGAATTTCCTCTCCAACGTCAACTCCTTTGGTTCCATCAGATTCACCTGGTCCTACTCCAAATCCCATGCCACTTTCCTTGACGTTGACCTCCATCTGTCCAATGGCCAGCTTCACACGTCCGTCCACATCGAGCCCACCAACAAGCAACAGTTCCTTCATTATGACAGCTGCCACCCCTTCCACATCAAACGGTCCCTTCCCTACAGCCTAGGTCTTCGTGGCAAACGAATCTGCTCCAGTCCGGAATCCCTGAACCATTACACCAACAACCTGACAACAGCTTTCGCATCCCGTAACTACCCTCCCGAACTGGTACAGAAGCAAATAACCAGAGCCACTTCCTCATCCCCTCAAACCTGGAACCTCCCACAGAAGAACCACAAAAGTGCCCCACTTGTGACAGGATACTTTCCGGGACTGGACCAGACTCTGAATGTGGCTCTCCAGCAGGGATACGACTTCCTCAAATCCTGCCCTGAAATGAGATCCATCCTTCATGAAATCCTTCCCACTCCACCAAGAGTGTCTTTCCGCCATCCACCTAACCTTCGTAACATGTTAGTTCATCCCTATGAAATCCCCAAACCACCTTCCCGACCCTCTGGCTCCTACCCTTGTAACCGCCCCCGGTGTAAAACCTGTCCCATGCACCCTCCCACCACCACCTACTCCAGTCCTGTAACCCGGAAGGTGTACACGATCAAAGGCAGAGCCACGTGTGAAAGCACCCACGTGATTTACCAACTGACCTGCCTACACTGTGATGCATTCTATGTGGGAATGACCAGCAACAAACTGTCCATTCGCATGAATGGACACAGGCAGACAGTGTTTGTTGGTAATGAGGATCACCCTGTGGCTAAACAAGCCTTGGTGCACGGCCAGCACATCTTGGCACAGTGTTACACCATCCGGGTTATCTGGATACTTCCCACCAACACCAACCTATCCGAACTCCGGAGATGGGAACTTGTTCTTCAATATATCCTCTCTTCCCGTTACCCACCAGGCCTCAATCTCCGCTGATTTCAAGTTGCTGTCACTCATACCTCACCTGTTATTCAACAACATCTTTGCCTCAGCACTTCCGCCTCGACTGACATCTCTGCCCAAACTCTTTGTCTTTAAATATGTCTGCTTGTGTCTGTATATGTGTGGATGGGTATGTGTGTGTGTGTGCGCGAGTGTATACCCATCCTTTTTTCCCCCTAAGGTAAGTCTTTCCGCTCCCGGGATTGGAATGACTCCTTACCCTCTCCCTTAAAACACACATCCTTTCGTCTTTCCCTCTCCTTCCCTCTTTCCTGATGAGGCAACAGTTTGTTGCGAAAGCTTGAATTTTGTGTGTATGTTTGTGTTTGTTTGTGTGTCTATCGACCTGCCAGTGCTTTCGTTTGGTAAGTCACATCATCTTTGTTTTTAGATATATTTTTCCCACGTGGAATGTTTCCCTCTATTATATAAATATCACTATTATAGCACGCATTAAGTAAGTGATAATCAGTGGGGGGATGAGAGTGCGCGTAAGAGTGACTACTATTAAACATAGTTCAATGGGACACTACTGACGTAATAGCAGGGCAAGCAATTGTTTATCTGACTATTTGCTTTAAAATTTTAGTACCACAAGTAACGCAGCACACCACCATACAATGGTGAGAAAAATATAATAGCTACGACATTTCTTGAGGAGCTATCCCAGCATCCGATCCTATGAAACTCAGTTCGTTCTGTTCCTCCACGAGATCCACAGTGCTGTAGACAATGGTGCTCAGGTTGATGCCGTGTTCCTTGACTTCAGGAACGCATTTGACACTGTCATGCACTGCTGTTAAGTGACAAAAAAAAAAAAAAATTTACGAGCTTATCGAGTATCGGAGCAGATTTGCGACTGGATTCAAAACGACCTTGCAGAGAGAACTCAGCATATCACTCTCAACGGAATAAAATCAACAAATGTAATGGTAATTCCCAGAGTACACCAAGGAACTGTGATAGGACTGTGACTGTTTACACAGATAAATGATGGCTCTAAGGCCATTCACAGATGATGCAGTTGTCTATGACAAAGTAGCAAAGCCAGAAGATAGTAATGATTTGCAGAATGACCTCCAGAAAATTGATGGATGGTGCAGGCTCTGGGAGTTGACCCTGAATGTAAATGAATGTAACATACTGTACATACATAGGCAAAGAAATCCACTACTGTACAGCTAAACTCTTGATGAAAAATCCCTGGAAACAGTAACAACCTTAAAATATTTGGGAGTAACTATTGAGAGTGAACTCAAGTGGAATAACCACATAAAACAAATAGTGGGGAAAGAAGATGCCAGCCTCAGGTTCATAGGAAGACACTTAGGGAAATATAGCTGATCCACAAGGAAGTGGCTTATAAGTCGCTTGTTCAACTGATTCTTGAGCATTGCTCATCTATCTGGGATCCCAGCAGGTAGGACCAATACAAGAGATGGAGAAGATCCAATGAAGAGCAGCGCATTTTGTCACAGAACGTTAGTCGGCTCAAGTGTGTTACAGAGATGCTCAACAAACTCCACTGGCAGACATTACAAGCAAGGCATTGTGCAGCACGGAGATATTTACTACTGAAATTTTGAGAGAGCGATTTCCAGGAAGAATTGGACAACATATTATTTCCCCCACATACGTTTCACGTAATGACCATGAGGAGAAAATTCAAGAAATTAGAGATAATACAGTCGTTAACCAACAATCATTCTTCCCATGTGCTATTCTCGAGTGTAACAGGGTTGGAGGGCTCAGTTAGTGGTACAAAAGTACCCTCTGCCACACACCATTAGGTGGCTTGCTGAGTATGATGTAGATGTAAATGAAAAACTGTTCAGTTTTCAATGTCAGCAACAGAAGTACTACACTGCCAATAACAATGAATGCACAAAGCTAAGGCTTACTCTGTTAACACGATTCATTGTGTTGCAAAACAGACCCTGTGTCCTTGGTGAATGCTTCATTATTTGGGCCACCTATCAAGCCATTTCCCTCATTGTTGTTAACATCTTTTCGCTCTTCGATACTACTGACTTTCTCTTTTATATTTTGCTGCATCCTTTATTGTCTTTCTTTCCCTAGGTTTCTGCCTCTTGTCCATGATTTCCTTCCTTTTTTCTTTGTATATATATCCCTGTTTGTCTTCTCAAGTTCTTAGTTTTAGTATATTCTTCCATTACTATTAAGTTGCTGACTGCCTTATCTACTTCTTCTAACTTCTGATTTGCAAATCCTGTGTGGCATTAGCATTTCGTTATCAATCTCCTTTACATTCTGTTCTGCTATGTATCTCTCTACCTAGGACACAAGCAAGTTTCCTATTCAACTCCTAAAAAGTCCCATTTACCCCAGCCATTTTCTTTCTTTTTCACCTGGATGAAGATGATTTTCATAAAATAACATTTGTGTTCTCCCCTTCTTTCTTTCTCTACTCCCTTCTATGTCACAGCCTTGTAACCAGACCTTATTTTTACTTTTATTTTGGTGGTACCTTCATTTTAGAAATCTCAGGCCTATGAAGTAGTTGATATTCTGAATAAAACAAGACAATTTGTGAGCAGTGTGCTACAGGCATTAATCAATCAGAACAGTAATGATAAGCACGCATACAACATTTAAATAAACATAAGTAAAATGCTAGCTTTCAGGACTACTTATTCCTTCAGCAAGAACGAGTTGGTGGGAATAAGCTTAAGACTACAAGCAAGACTGTGTCGACACCAAAATCGAAGTCAGTGGCAGAAACAATATCACCCTGAACATTGTATGCTCAAACTGAGGTGCTCAACCACAAGTGGAAAAACAACAGCATTGGTATTTTTTAAAAGCACTAGTATTTTGCTATTCTACTGGTGAACTTGCCTTACCTCTCTGGTACAAATCCATCCATGATAAGCAACTTCATGTCACACTCAACAAAATGTGTGCACTTATCACTGGCTATCTGAAACTTAGTGCCACAGATAAGTACTACCAGCGGCTGGGGTCAGTCTACCGACAATCTGACGGGAGTTAATTGCCTACAAAGGGAGAATGAAGTCCTACACATCACTGCAACTGAGTTTACGAAGACAAGACCTAATGTCAGCAACTCCTAATGGTAATCAAGGGCTATGTACACAAAAGTCATCCTAAGGTGGTGATGTGCTCAATTTCAGAAGACTATCACTGGATGTAACCATCAAAAGAACTAGCCCCCTGACTATCACGAAAATTGTGAAATATGGAAATCCCTTAACACAACAAACTGTGTGCGGGAACAACAAGGTCAAAAGTGTTCTAATGTGGACAATTATAATCATGTTCTGACAATTGAACACCTCTACCTCTGCCCTCGTATTTCTTCAACTCTTTTATAGTAGTCTGTAGGAACTCTTCTGTCATTTTTTTGGTTACATATAAATTTCATGATGTCTTATTGATTTATCACATCAAGCTATTCTCCACATTATTCTGCACCCTTTATACAATATTCCCTTTTTGTTTATACTGCAACGGTGTAGTTTCTTTATTGCGTTAACACCACACTGCACCATAATCACTTCAACTACCTTAATTTCTCTTTTCTTTACCCCCAAATCACCTTAGGTATTTATTCACTCGGTAAAACAGCACCAGTCTTCCACAGGTATCAGTTTTCGTTTGGTCCCCGGATACCTGCAGAATTCCTTTTTGTTAACATTGCAACTGTGTGGTTCTGTGAAGTATTGATATTTGCCTTTTTACAGCAGAAAACCGCCATGTGTTATACCCATTTCAAATCTATTTTCTACTTCTAAACTGTTTACCACCTTCAGGATCTAATGTCAGTAACTTCTTACGGCAACTGACATCACCCACTTATGGGTTAATTGTACGCCCCAATAGCTGAATGGTCAGCGTGACGAACTGCTGTCCTAAGGGGGCCGGGTTTGATTTCCAGCTAGGTCGGGGATTTTCTCCGCTCAGGGACTGGGTGTTGTGTTGTCTTCATCATCATTTCATCCCCAACCTGCATGCAGGTCGCCCAATGTGGAGTCGAATGTAATAAGACCTGCACCAAGGCGGCCGGACTTGCCCCGTAAGGAGCCTCCCGACCAATGACGCCAAACGCTCATTTCCATTTCCATGAATTAATTTAGTCCAACCAGCACACACTGTTTTGCAATATACAATTTGTGTTACATGTGCCCATACATATAGAACAGTTCTATTCCAATAATGTGTACTTCCTATTTCTTCTGTTAGTTAGTAATCTGATGTTCCTGACACAAATAAAAATCCAGTAGACAATCAAGACTTGTTATTTACAAACATATGGAATAACTAAAGATAACCATTCACCTTATAGTTACACACACACACACACACACACACACACACACACACACACACACACACACACACACGAGCTATAATTTCCTGGCCTGGTGCTGTAAGAATTGTTTTGTTATTGAACCTCTGTGTCAGTTACTCTATACCCAAATAAAAATCAAGAAATACAACCCCAAACACACCTGCATGACTGCAAATGTCAATTGTAGATATGTTTTCACAATACCCAGTAACTGTCTACTTAAGAACATATGTTTCAACAATAGGTGATGATTTTGTACAAAAAAAAGTACCACATGTTACTGCTAAGCACACTGGTTTCTTAACAATATGATGAAGTGTGTGTTAAATGACTCAAAGATCTGGAGGTACAACAGGTAACCATAAAATATATCAATTTCAATTACCATATCTATAACATAAGGTGATAGGTTACAGAAGTAAAATAAACCAACATTAAACCAGCTAAATATAGCAAACATGATCCTCTTTTGTCATCTGCTTGGATAGGAAAAAAATTACCTTTAAGGACAGTTCCACAACAGCTGGCCGTGGAACGGTAGGCGGGTACCTGGCTCCCTTACACAGCACACATCTCACGTTCTGGTACCGTTCACTCACACCCAGCACAAAGTAATGGTCTGACTTGCCACTAGTCTACGAGGAGATGAAGTAACACAGTAAGACACACAATTTCAAGAGCCATTCAAGCAAAATATGAGACTTTAAGAGCTCACAATGTTTCTACATAAATAGCGAATAAAAGCAAATTTCATGGTCTTCAAAGCATTTTAAATACAACTAATGTTTTAATTGTGAATTTTTATTTGAATTTAAATAATTCTGAAACACACAATACCTTTCCTCCAACGCAATTTTTTACGCCTTACAGTATAATATTTACTTAACAAAATGTAGGAAGTGCACAAATAATACAGCTCAAGAGAGCACATGAAATTGTTGATAACAGCAATATAAAATGGGCGACCAAAAAGTTTTCATTTGAGGATGTTGCTGCAGCATATATGCAACCCAATACTACTCCAATGTGGGTATATAAGCACCGATATGTAGGCAAGAGATTAGTGAGGCATTCGTGTCTTTCTGACATGCATGCAGTAAATGCGGAAACATGAACTATGGTGTCATTATCACCAAATGCATCCAGTCAGGACTATGTGCTGTTATGCTTTTCATGACTACTAAGGGACAAATACTAGAATACATTCATCATAGAATGAAGGACGTGTATGGGGCAGCAAGTCTGTCAAAAGCCCTTGTTGTGAAATGGTGTGCCAAGTTCCACGTTGTTCATGATTCAACACAAGATGACGGTCGATCTGGGAGGCCAACCTCATCCATTACGTCAACTGAAGTGGGAGACACTCAAGCAAGCACCCTACAGAACTGAACTTTCCCCTTGTGATTGCTATTTCTCATTCATTCCCCTTAAAGAGTAGAGGTTGTTACAGGGCATTTAACACACCCTTATCAGTCCATGAAGCAACACAACTACTATGTAGTGATGTGCTGTAACTGATTGTGGTTTACAAATGGGAAAGGGGGTGGTGGTGGTGGTGGTGTTACTTTTATCTCCAAACTGGAACTTTAGTTTGGAGAGCCTTTTGGAGAGAGCTCCGGTATTTACTTGCAGCCAAGGTCAACCTCCAAAACCTATGCTGTGTCTGTTCCCAAAAGTGTTTAATGCTCATTTATACTGTCTGAAATCGTATGTTACATAAATCTACAGAAGTACACATCAAATATCAGACCCTGAAAAGTGCTGCTATCCTCTCCTTTTCATGACCATTGATATTTGTAAAGTGTGGTTTCAGTACACTCACACAAACCCAAAAGTTCCCCCACAGCTCTCACAGATGTCACAATTAATGTAACTCACTGGCAATGTCGTCAGCATGCACATATTTGTGCGTTTTTCCACACAAGAAAACTTTCTCACTAAATAAAACCGTCACGGTCTGAAGTAGTCACCATGATTGTTACTTATATGAACACGGTCCAACAGCTAAGGTCAAAATCCCTTGAATACCATTACTACAGCACACATCCGAACAATTTTGTCATGTATGTGAAAGTTTCATAAAAGAAAGCACACATCTAAATGATAAACTTCACAGTGAAAACACTTCTCTATTTACAAAGGAGTAAAAACAATTTTCTGTGCCTCATTTTGAATTAGGATCATCCAGGAAATTTATCTGCACTCTGGTGCTCACCCAGGCTTGTGAGCAATTAATTGTAATGATGCCAATACTTAACAGCACTGTCTCCAAATTACATATACAAATTGAACATTTTGGTCATGACTGTGCCATATTATAAAGCTATTTATCTGAAAGGCATAAAATAATTCAGCTTGTTTTGTCACATGTATCTTGTTCGGCCTCTATGGAGTCAGAAAATCTTTACATATTATGAGTCAGTACCAACATAGAAGTATTATAATTTTATATTATCAATGCATTATTAATCCTGAAACGAACAATACATGAGAAAATACTTACTGATTTTTTTTTTTTTTTTTTCCCCCCCATTCTGACAGATTCATCACTGGATTGTTGGAACATGTAGACTTATTTTTAATCAGTTTACCACCAAAAGGGTTTCAGTTTGCAAGATCTTTTCCCAGGATATGAACATTCTACGTCTCACACAGCAAGTATGTCATTAGTTTTCAGGTAAGCAATCTCCGCAAACACACACCATTACAAAATTACGTAACTGCTCATGTCACTAGGAAATACTGGCAGTGAAATACCATAGTCTATTTGTAAAATATTTTTGCTTCTTGTACATTAATGCATACTTTCGAGTTCCTGGGTGTGATATGCCAAATGTATTCTTGATTAGATGCATTTAAAATTATAATTTACTGATATAGCACATCAGGAAGTGTGGCATTACGAGATCACGTCTTACCACTAATGTGCTACTTTGAATTATGCATTTTCACTGGGAGGAGGGGGAGAATCATTACCAAATTAGGAATTTTTTGGTAGTATGTTTTCCCACTTATGATGTTCAAAATCTGGGGTCCTTTCAAAACTGTACTGACGAGATTCAATTGTAACAGTTCTGTTGTTGGGGAGGAAAGAGGGAGATTTTGGGGAAGTGTAAAAAGGAAGGGCAGGTCGCTCACACCCCAGGATGAGAGAGACCCACCTTTAAAGAGGATGGAGGTAGAGTAGGAAAGAAAGAGTTCAGGAAGCACATTATTCTCGCAGACACGTATTACACACAGACAAACCATCACCATATCCAAAGGATGCTAATGCATGCTTGTGCAGTGGTACTCCATAAAGGTTGCCAATTCAAATGCTGGTAGCGGAAAAGTATCTCATCATCAGTATCTGATTGATACAGAAAGAGAAGATGGTTAGTTGAGATAACTGGTCTTTAGGCTTTGTGCCAATGTCCTAGGCTAGAACGCATTTCTCTGCAGCTTCTAATGAAGCATGGGTATGTGACAGTAGTGACGTGATCCTTCCGTAAGGGTTGGTGGCCCCATCTGTGCTATTCAAGAGGATTAGAATGTGTGTCACAACCAGGTTTCACCCTCTCCAACTCTCATCACCAATATAATAAGTCTCTTATACCATACAGTTACAGTTAAGACAGCTGATATCCACATTGACCAAGTGGGATCATTTACAAAGGCTTGCACCACATACTGAGACACACAAGAAAATAAGTGTAAAAGACATATACATTACAAAATATGCAGTACCTGGGAAGATGTATCACAAACAGGACTCCAATATCCTTTACGAGAAAGGAAACGTACAACTCCAGCTGAATCTGTGGTGCAGGGTGTACCTTCATCAGTGAAACCTACCCAGTGCAGCTGTGCCTTTGGAGCAAGTGGCAGCTGTTCATATGCAGAGACTGTTGTTACAACATTATCCCTCACAGCTATCAATGAAAATATCAATCCTGAAAAATAAAATGCTGTCATAAATATCTGCAAAAATTATGAGCTTGAAAATAGGCATTAACTAACCAGTGTTTGCAATAAGTATTATATAATAAAGATTACAATTTAGTTGGGTTAAGCCATAGCAACCATTGGTTCTGACACCTATGCTACTCTGCTTCTTACAGCTGCACTTATAAGATAACTGTGGCGTTTTGTGTATCCATTAACAACTTGATTCTAGCAAAGTGAGTACTATAATATATTCATTCAAATAAACAAAAAATTAAAGAATAAGTTTAGAAAAGTTTTTAGACTGCTCTTTCATTTATGTTAGAAATAAAATTATGCGCGTTACAATTTTCATTACAGAAACATAAGAAGATATCTAAAGTTTTGTGGGAAAAAGTTGTGTAGTTGGAGAAGAACCATTAAAAACCCATTATGCATCTCTGAACAACAAAGTGTGATGCTGCATTCATACAATGTTTCACACTGAATCAAGTTCAGTTTACAATAACAAAGAAAGAAGACAATTTTTAGAGGCTATGGTATGGACATTAAAAGATTTTATGTAGAGTAATAATAATATGAGTATTATGTTTGACACTACTTAGTACTTCCAGAATGAGATTTTCACTCTGCAGCGGAGTGTGCACTGATATGAAACTTTCTGCCATGAAGTTTCACTACTTAGTACTGTTTCATTGGCTGGGCATGGCACTGTTTTATTTATCAATTAAGGACATATCAATTAAGGACATTAGCACGTCTTATCTGATGAAGTGTGGCTACATCTTGCCTGTACTATGCAAAGGTACACCTTTTAACCAAACTACTTTGCTTCGCTCCATCACTATCTAATGAGAAATTTCTGTCATCCAATCATGGAACCTGTTTAAAATTAATACCTTTAATGGAACACACCAATAACTGTTTCTCTCATGATCATAATTGCTTTACAATTACTGTTACAAGGAAATTCTCTGTGGACATTCCAGGAATTCCTTGCATCCAACATGAAGTGTATACTACTGTTGTACTTGGGTAACAGGAGTATGTAGAGGGGGTAGGGTGTGGGGGGTGGGGGGAGGGAAGGGGGGGGGGGGTTAGTGCCAGCTTCTTGACAATGCCTCTGCCTATATGTTCTCATCTTCACTGTTCAAACATACTTGCAAAAGCTCCTAAGAACCTTAGGCTCTTTTCAACATCTCAAACTTACGTCCAAACAGTTTTTACCCACAAAAAACATTAAAAAATTAACCCTTCCCTCGTATCCAAATATGCACAGGTTTCACAACTCAGACTGCCACATTAATTCCTGATTTTGTACCTTACACAACTATTGTGTCTCTCGTACAGTGTAGCAAAATACATAGCCTACTAACTGTCACCACCACCACCAGCCAATTCAATCATTAAATGATGTGGCCTCTTTGAATCATGGATTCAGGTAGACTTTCAGCAGTCCTCTCCAAGTGGAATGGTCTTGGGCAGTTCTCTGTCAGGTGCTACCAGCGATCTTCTTGATATCTTTGTCCCATCTGTCCAGTGGTCTTCCTCTGGGCCTCTGATGCTCTCTCGGACTCCACTCCAGTACTAGCTCCGTCCATCTGCTGTCTTTTCTTCTCGCAACATGGCCAGCCCACTGCCATTTCAAGGAGCCTACTGTCTCTAAGATGTCCTTAACCTTCTTCACATACTGGATGTCATATGCCCTTTTCCTATCCTTTCTGGTATAATCCATGGCTCTCTGTACTGTCCCAAGTTTCGCTTTTGTAAATGAGTTCAGTGTCCATGTCCAGCAACCATACGTCAGCACAGGAAGAATGCATTGATCAAATACTGTTTTCTTCAGATTTACTGTCACTTTTTATCTGAATACTGTTGAATTCCTTCCAAGTGCTTGCCGGCCAAGCTGGATGCGCCGATAGATTTCTGGCTTTGCATCTCCCTTCATATTTATAATCTGGTCAAGATAGTTATATTCACTGACTTCTTCTAACGGACTGTCCTTGACTTTCACATCTCCAGCTGGGTCCCATTTGTTGGACATTACTGTTGTTTTGGAAAGATTCATGTTCAAGTCAACCAACTGACTTTCCGATGCAAGATCTGTAAGTAAGTTTTGGAGCTCTGCGAAGTCATTGGCCAGTAAGGCAATATCTTCAGCAAATCTCAAGTTGGTTGACATAGCTATTTCCAGTACAGCCGAGAACAGTTTTGGGGAGATGGGATCGCCCTGCTTGACACCCCTCATGATGTGGAATTCTTGAGTTGATTCGCCGATATTAACATAAGCTGAAGAAGTCTCGCAGATATTGCTGGGCACTTCAATGTATGCTGCTCCCACTCCTTGCTCACTCCAAGCTTGGAGGACAGCTATATGGCTAACGTAGTCAAACGCCTTTTCAAAAATCAACAAAGGCAATGCAGAGAGGCATTCCATCTAAATTCATTTTCATGACTTATATTAGTTTTGTACTTTTCTGAATTTGAAGCCATTTCCCTTTATGTTCACCCACTTCTCACTCCTACCCAACTCCATTTATCATCAATAGATGTAAAACCCAGCAATTGCCATATTCTCATGTGAATCACTGCTCCCCCACAGCCTTGAAATTCATGCTGTAGTCAGTCACAAAATGCATGGTAATTCTGCACTGTCTGGCTCCTTCCACAGTCCATTGAATGCATACAGTCACTGCAAACAAAAGGCTGTTGAAAATAAAAATTCATTGTTAGTTAAAGTGGACTGTATGTTTAAAATTAGATTGTGGCAAACTGTTACAGGTATGTCTGAACAGCATGTTCTGCCATGGTTCAGGTCAGGTAGAAATTCTTATCAGCAATGAATGTCTGGTCACCGCTATGGCCTTGCGGCACCCTGTACCAATACAGAACAGTCTGCCCACTTAATTTAATATATACAGGACTTTGAACCATGGACCTTGCCGTTGGTGGGGAGGCTTGTGTGCCTCAGCGGTACAGGTAGCTGTACTGTATGTGCAACCACTACGGAGGGGTATCTGTTGAGAGGCCAGACAAACGTGTGGTTCCCGAAGAGAGGCAGCAGCCTTTTCAGTAGCTGCAGGAGCAATGGTCTGGATGATTAACTGATCTGGCCATGTAACATTAACCAAAACGGCCTTGCTGTGCTGGTACTGTGAACACCTGAAAGCAAGGGAAACTACAGCCATAGTTTTTCCCGAGGTCATGCAGCTTTACTGTATGGTTCTTGGGTAAAATATTCTGGAGGTAAAATAGTCCCCATCCAGATCTCCGAGCACGGACTACTAAGGAGGAAGGCGTTATTAGGAGAAAGAAAACTGCTGTTCTACAGATCAGAGCATGGAATGTCAGATCCCTTAATCAGGCAGCTACATTAGAAAATTTAAAAAGGGAAATAGATAGGTTAAAGTTAAATATAGTGGGAATTAGTGAAGTTTGGTGGCAGGAGGAACAAGACTTCTGGTCAGGTGAATACAGGGTTATAAATAAACTGCAAAAAGGTGGCATTTTAAGGAAATGGGACGTGGATAAACTGAAAGAACCAGAGGTTGTAGAGAATTTCAGAGAGAGCATTAGGGAATGACTGACAAGAACGGAGGAAAGAAATACTGTAAATGAAGAATGGGTAGCTTTGAGATACGAAATAATGAAGGCAGCAGCGGATCAAGTAGGCAAAAAGACAAGGGCTAGTAGAAAACCTTGGGCAACAAAAGAGATATTGAATTTAACTGATGAAAGGAGAAAATATAAAATAGCAGTAAATGAAGCAGGCACAAAGGAGTACAAATGTCTCAAAAATGAGATAGACAGGAAGTGCAAAATCGCTAAGCAGGGATGACTAGAGGACAAATGTAAGGATGTAGAGGCATATATCACTTGGGGTAGGACAGATACAGCCTACAGGAAAATTAAAGAGACCTTAGGCGAGAAGAGATCCACCTGTATGAATATCAAGAGCTCAGATGGAAAACCCGTTCTAAGCAAAAAAGGGAAAGCAGAAAATTGGACACAAAGTATGTAGAGGGTCCATACTGGGGCGATGTATTTGAAGGTAATATATGGAAATGGAAGAGGATGTAGATGAAGATGAAATGGGAGATCTGATACTGCGTGAAGAATTTGACTGAGCACTGTAAGATCTAAGTCGAAACAAGGCCCCGGGAATAGACAACATTCCATTAGCGCCACTGATAGCCTTGGGAGAGTCAGCCCTGACAAAACTCTTCCATCTGGTGAGCAAGATGTGTGAGACAGGTGAAGTACCCTCAGACTTCAAGGAGAATTCCAATCCCAAAGAAAGAAGATGTTGACAGATGTGAAAATTACTGAACTAATAAGTCAAGGCTGCAAAATACTATGTAAATTCTTTACAGTCGAATGGTAGAAGCCGACCTCATGGAAGATCAGTTTGGATTCCGTGGAAATGTTGGAACACGGGAGGCAACACTGACCCTACGAATTATGATAGATTAAGGAAAGGCATTTGTAGACTTAAAGAAAGCTTTTGACAATGCTGACTGGAATACTCTCTTTCAAATTCTGAAGGTGACAGGGGTCAAATAAAGAGAGCCAAAGGCTATTTACAATTTATACTGAAACCAGATGGCAGTTATAAGAGTCGAGGGTCATGAAAGGGAAGCAGTGGTTGGGAAGGGGGTGAGACATCCTATCCCAGACGATATTCGATCTGTATATTGAGCAAGAAGGGAAGGAAACAAAAGAAAAATTTGGAGTAGGAATTAAAATCCACGGAGAAGAAATAAAAACTTTGGGGTTTGCCAATGACACTGTAATTCTGTCAGAGACAGCTAAGGACCTGGAAGAGCAGTTGAACAGAATGGACAGTGTCTTGAAAAGAGGATATATGATGAACATCACCAAAAACAAAACGAGGATAATGGAATGCAGTTACATTAAATCAGGTAATGCTGAGGAAATTAGATTAGGAAATGAGACACTTAAAGTAGTAGGTAAGTTTTGCCATTTGGGGAGTAAAATAACTGATGATGGTTGAAGTAGAGAGGATATAAAACGTAGACTGGCAATGGCAAGGAAAGCGTTTCTAAAGAAGAGAATTTGTTAACACTGAGTATACAGGGTGTCTACGTGGACAAGAAAAAAAAAATCCCGGATTTTTCCCGAATTTCCCGGTTAAAAACACTATTTCTCCCGGATGAAATTATGTATAAAGCGGGTGAAAATACACCTGGGTTAAGTAACAGTATACTTTCCCTAGGAGCTGTAAAACGGCGGAGGACATCCCAGCACCTTAGGAAACGAAATCCAGGAAAAACAATGCGTTTGTAAAGTTGTTTGATGCGAGACAATATGCACAGAGTTTGTTTTTGTATTGCTAAAGTATATACACAAATTCCACAAATTACAGCACGGTAGTTTCCGAAACTCTAAAATAGAGATTGCGTTGAGCGACGCCCTTTTGTCAGCCAGTCATAGCTCATGTCACGTGATCTTGCTAGCGAATGATGGCAGTTATTCGGAGCACGAGACCTACGAGAAAGACAGGCCGCGGCACTTACGTTACGAAGGTAGGCCGAGCTCACTCAACTCAGCAAAGTACCGAGCGAGGTGGCGCAGTGGTTAGCACACTGGACTCGCATTCGGGAGGACGACGGTTCAATCCCACGTCCGGCCATCCTGATTTAGGTTTCCCGTGATTTCCCTAGATCACTTCAGGCAAATGCCGAGATGGTTCCTTCGAAAGGGCACGGCTGATTTCCTTCCCCATCCTTCCTTAATCCGAGCTTGTGCTCCGTCTCTAATGACCTCGTTGTCGACGGGACGTTAAACGCTAATCTCCTCCTCCTCCTCCTCCTCCACTCAGCAAAGTGTGTTTCTACAGCGGTTAACTCTTAAGTATAAGTGTATGTATGAACGAGAATTGCATCGTCTATTGGCATCCGCTGTTATTAGTCCTACAATGATAGGAAGTCCGTGGGCCTACTAACAGGCTCTAATTTGGCAATTAAAATCGTACCAAAATGATTATCAGTTGCGTATAAAAGTAAAGTGTTCTGGCATGAAGAGACTTGTGACATTGCTCAGTAACACATTATGTACATTTTTTTGAAGGTCAATTACACTTTTTGCCATTGATTGCATAATGTTTTATCTATGAAAGAACAACGTTAAATATGAAAACTAACTTGAAGGGCGGTCTTTTTTTAGCGTGTGTTACACGTTAAGTCATATCAAATACAAATGCGCCGGTAAAATTTTGAATAGTGGCATAAATGACTTATCTTCTCGGCCCGACATTTTTCAAATGGCTGATCCTCAAAGTGTTACATTTTGAATGAGAATTATAACGCCCTGTGATTTAAGAAATTCACTGCACATTCTCACACGTAATATAAATCATCTTGCGTGGAAATTTACTGTGAAAGTAACGCATCTCAAGCCACTATTCGTAATATTTTCTGGTCATCTGTTAGAAATGTAAAGAATTGTGACGTGATGCACATCGAATGCACGTTAGTTGTTACAGACGTATTGCATAATCTTCGACCTAAAGCCTTTGACACTTTTCGGTGTCGGCAAACTGGTCTGTGCGTTGTGTAAATTACCCATTTTCTATGCAACTAAACTTTTATTTTGGTGTTATTCTCTGATTTATGTTTCATTGCTGCAGTATTATTCAGCAGTAGTGGACTAAAGTTCTTTGTCAGCGTATCAGATCTTACACGTCAAACCTACAAAACTTTAACTAAAATCTAAAACAATGAAAAATCCCGGAATTCTAAAAAATTCACGAGTTTTTCCCGGATTTGTCCCGGATGAAAAAATTGCCGGGTTTTTCCCGGATCTCCCGGGGCGTATACACCCTGGTATAGATTTAAGTGTCAGGAAGTCTTTTCCGAAAATATCTGTATGGAGTGTAGCCATGTAAGGAAGTGAAACATGGACGATGAATAGTTTAGACGAGAAGAGAATAGAAGCTTTCGAAATGTTGTGTTACAGAAGAATGCTGACGATTAGATGGGTAGATCACGTAACTAATGAGGAGGTACTGAATAGCATTGGGGAGAAGAGGAATTTGTGGCACAACTTGACAAGAAGAAGGGATCAGTTGGTAGGACACATTCTGAGGCATCAAGGGATTATCAATTTAGTATTGGACGGAAGTGTGGAGGGTAAAAATCGTAGGGGAGACCAAGGATGAATACACTAAGCAGATTCAGAAGAAGGATGAATACACTAAGCAGATTCAGAAGGATGTAGGTTTCAGTAGTTACTCAGAGATGAAGAAGTTTGCACAGAATAGAGTAGCATGGAGAGCTGCATCAAACCAGTCTCTGGACTGGAGACCACATCAACAACATGCAAATTGTAAACTGAAAATGTTACAAAACAATTCTTATCTTCTTAAAAACTTGATGAAGCTCAGTCAAATTTGAGAAATATCCACGAAAGTCTTACTGAGGCAAATAGCTCTTATTTATTTCCATGGAAAGTACAATGGATACAGAAAGAACAATAACATAGTTAAATAGGAAAAGATTTCAGCAACATACTGTCATTCTTTTGTACGTTGACCACCATTTGTTATGCACTTCTGTCATTCAGGAACAAGAGCCTGCATGTTTGTGTCATTCAAGAACAACAGCCTGCATGTCGAGCTCTGCACCAGCTCAGGCAGCCAGTTTCTTTCAGCTTTGAAGGCAGCATCTGAGTCTGGAAGATGTTAGCCATGTAGTCCTTCTTTCACAAGCCCAAAGAGATGGAAGCCTGGAGGTGCTAAATCAGAATAGTAGAGTGGACATGGCAAGACAGTCCATCAAAATTAGTCAATGAGTTCCATGGTCACAAAACTGTTGAGGAGCCTGGCATTATCATGTTGAGAGAACAAATTTGCTGTCTTCTCTAACCCAACTCTGGAATTTTAGACTTTCAGCCCACTCACTGTCATCCTGTAGCACTCTGAATTGACAACTGCTTTAGGTTCATCAGCCACACACTGCCTAGCCCAGAAGATTATGCATATCAATTTTCTTGCTGTGTCTTGAACTACTACCCCATTGGAGAATTTGTATTCACCATTCCCTGGGCTATCACTTGAATTCTGGTTCGTAGTCTCATCTCCAGTTGATGATGGTGTTTAGAAAATAGTTATCTTCAGCTTTGTATTCATAAAGCAAGTTTTGAAAAATTTTCACTTTATGAATTTTTTGATAACTATCCACAATACCCATCTAGTAGACACTTTGTGGTAGCCAAATCTGCAAAACATTTTGTCCAAGACAATACAGCAGATGAGCTTTTTCTAACCCGTGTAGTGTAGACAGAGTACGCCAAATCACAGGGAAATAAATGCGTGTTCCTATCAGTCCACAATAGACTGACCTCTAACTAATCTGGGACACAGCAACGTCAGTGTAGAAATACAACAGAAAATCTGTAACCAGTCGAGACTGGAAAACAAACTGAGTCAACTTGGCTGTGCAATGGCACAATATGAATAACTACAAAGTACAACAAGTAGTGAGCCAGTCCGCAAGCCAAAACCACAGGCTCAGCGGTAAACGTTTGCCACTGAGTGGCACCATATAACGCACATATATCAGCAGTGGCTCTCCATATGATGGCAGCCTGCAGCCTTAGCTTGCAGTCTTAGTACATCTGACATGTCCACGTCCATGCTAGGTGGGGAATCCGAATTACTGTTGGATACAAAGGAGTTGATCAAGACACTGTTCCTTATGACGAATAGCAGTTAAGCAGGGTCAACTACGAGGTGGCATGCAGGACATATCCTTTTCACCAACACTGAAACATATTACCCACTATCCCTTATTACTCAAATCTACAGTACTGTCTCTATAAACCTTTAGCAAGCATTGATGGATTCTGATTGGTTCAATCTGTTTGGCAGTGAGTAATTCAATGACACATCTGTTTTATTTGCATCTCAATGTTATACACCATTTGTAAATGCTCCTTTGCTGCAGTTATCTGTTGAATGCCAAGAAAATTTACAGGCCATTTAATGGAAAGATTCAAAGTTTAGTATTATATCAACACAAGCAGCTCTGATGCTTTTTAAAAAGATCCTTTGTACAAATCTCTGATGGAGGATTAAATATAGTCCAAGTGAAATCATTATGGGAAATAAATAAGAGCATCTTCCACTTTAGGGATGTTTACTATTGCAGACTGGAATAAGATAAAACACAAAATTGCATGCACTGCACAGTGTGCAGGTATCTGGAGAATATTAGCACAGACTGCAAAACAAATGAGACACCTCCTTACCAGCTCCTCCGTGACAGACAACCATCAGCTGCTTCTGCCTTCCGGCGAGGCACACCACAGGACCTGGCAGTGACACCACCTCCCTCTGTGTGCCAGCTGATGTGAACAGCCTCAGGTTGCGAATGTCAGTAGCAGCTGCCAGCCAGCCTTGTCCTGCAGCAACAGCCAGCACTTCCTCCCCAGCAGGCATCTCAACTGTCCACTCTCGAGATCCATCCCACGAAGACAGCAACACGCACACCACCTTGCTAAACAGAGAGATTAATGGTCTGCTTTACAGATGGATAAAGTAATTTAAAGACTTGCACCATAAGACACCTGCCACACTAAAGGACATTAAAAGTAAGGTTACCAGACAATGAAGGGTTTCAGTAAACTGCTACTTTCTGAATTGTCAACTGTGCACTGATGTAGGTCCAGGAAGAGAGGTAGGTTTTCACTTGAATACACAAGATACAGGATAGTGACAATGTTTGTCAGGGTGATAAAACACAGGAGGTGAGAAATGCATGTATTACTTGAAACAAATCTGGAGGAGACTGATGAACAAGCAGAAAACTGATGTCAATTTTCCACTAAGTTAAAGTTTCAAAAATTTTATGATCCTGGGGGCAATTGAGGGACAAAGCTTTGGTTCCAAAAAGGACAAGGCACATAATTAGATGCAGTCATAAAAACACAACAAGTGTAATTTTCGGTATTGGGGGTGGAGGTGGGGGTAGATGGGGGGGCAGGGTGGGGTTGGGGGGGGGGGGGGGGGGATGGTGATGTGCTGCTGGGGAGCGTGCAGGGATGAGGTGCCTTATCTTCCCAGTCACCACCACCTCCCAAAGTCTCACCGCTTGGCCACAGAGAAGCATTCCCCTCGTAACTCAGTACCACCCAGGACTGGAGCAACTGAATTACATTTTCAGCCAGGGTTTCGATTACCTCTCGTCGTGCCCTGAGATGAGAAATGTCCTGCCCACTATCCTTCCCACCCCTCCCATGGTGACATTCTGCTGTCCACCGAACCTACATAATATACTTGGCTATCCCTACACAACCCCTGCCCCCACCTCCTTACGCTCATAGCCCTGTAATAGAGCTAGAGGCAAGACCTGTACCATACATCCTCCCACCACCAGCTACTCCAGTCTGATCACAGACATCACTTATTCCATCAAAGGCAAGTCTACCTGTGAAACCAGTAATGTGATCTACAAGCTAAGCTGCAACCACTGTGCTGCATTCTATGTAGGCATGACAACCAACAAGCTGTCTGCCTGCATGAATGGCCAACAACAAACTGTGGCCAAGAAACAACTGGACCACCCAGTTGCTAAGCACTCAACATAACATTCTTCATTTCAATGACTGCTTCACAGCCTGTGCCATATGGATCCTTCCCACCAACACCAGCTTTTCTGAATTGCACAGGTGGGATCTCTCCCTGCAATATGTACTGTGTTCCCATAACCTTCTTCGCCTCAACCTTCGTTAGTCATTGTCCTCACCCATCTAGCCCCTTCCCTGTTCCCATTCCAGCACAACACGGCCCTCTACTTCACCAACACACCCAGTCTTCTTACTTTTCGCCTCTCCTGTTACCCCCTCCCTCTCCCCCGCCCTCTATCTAACCTCCCGATTGCACCTAGATCCCTTAAACTCTCTCCACCTCATCCCTGCACGCTCCCCAGCAACACTTCACCACCCCCACCCATACACTGCTATCCCTACCCCTCCTCACCCCAGCCTCCTCCTTACCCCCAACCAGTTGCCTCTCCCATCATGCACTACTGCTGCTGCTCGTAGTCTGGCTTCAGCTGCCAGACTGTGATCATGTGTGTGTGAGCTGCGTTTGTGGGTAGTGCCATTTTTGACAAAGACCTTGTTGGCTGGAAGCTTATTTTGCGACAGTCTTTTTGTTGTGCCTATCTGCAACTCAGCATCTCTGCTACATGGTGAGTAGCAACTATCTTTTTCACTAATGTATGTGTGTGTGTGTGTGTGTGTGTGTGTGTCAGAATAACATGAGCTCACAAGTTTTTAATTCTCTTTGTTTTATATCCGGCATCCCAAATTTTATGAAATATATGTCCAATTTATTATACCGGCACTAAGTGAACACTACAAAATGGTACAGCATACTATATAACTGCTAGGTTCTATAGCACCACATGAGGGAGTGCCATTGTTGAGGTACTGAACTTTGGAATGAACAGGTTTCAATTCCACACCTGCCCATCCAGATTTTGCATTCCTTGAACAACTTCATCTGAAAGATACAACTGTTCCTTTGTGAAAGCCTGACAAAGCCACAACCTACACAAGTTCTGTTATAGGCTTATCTTATCCAAGTCAGGGCCTCCTGTGAAAGCAGATGTGTCTGTTCAGCCATATGTTTCTGTGTGGCATTTTATGTACGCCTGATCACCAACCACTTGCCCACCCAAATGAACGACAACTGCTAAACTGTGGCCGCACTAACTGGCAGAATATATAAGCTGTACCATCTGGATACTTACCACCAATATCAACTACTTTTAATTAAGTAGATGGGAGTGGTTCTTGCAACACATCCCTTGGCCCCATAACCTTCCCGGCATCAATCTACGCTAGTTCCTGTCCCACATCCACTTCCACCACTGCCCCAAGACCCTAAATTCACTCACTGTGCACCTGAAACCCTCTTAGCTGCTGTCTCCCTCTTCCTCTCTTTTATCTCTGTCTCCCGATACACTCGTTCACATCATAATACCTGAGCACAACTCCTCCAGCTTGTGGCCACAACGATCTCACCGCAGCTGCTTCTGATATTGCACACCTACTGCCATTCCCTTCCAGCTGTCAGCCAGCATTCCACAAACCCTCCCTTTCACTCCCCATCTCCTTCCTCCCTTTGAGTATTCCAGACCATAAAACTGTTAAGTTGTCAGTCTTGTTTATGTATCTATCAACAACGCAGCATTGAGACATTTTACCTTTACTCTTCAAATTATTATATTTCACCAAAGATGTTCCATTACCATATCTACACTACTGGCCATTAAAATTGTTACACCATGAAGATGACGTGCTACAGACGCGAAATTTAACTGACAGGAAGAAGATTCTGTGATATGCAAATGATCAGCTTTTCAGAGCATTCACACAAGGTTGGCACCGGTGGCGACACCTACAACGTGCTGACATGAGGAAAGTTTCCAACCGTTTTTCTCATACACAAACAGCAGTTGACTAGCATTGCCTGGTGAAACATTGTTGTGATGCCTCGTGTAAGGAGGATAAATGCATACCATCATGTTTTCGACTTTGATAAAGGTCGGATTGTAGCCTATCGCAATTGCGGTTTATCGTAACGCGACATTGCTGTTCGCGTTGGTCGAGATCCAATGACTGTTAGCAGAATATGGAATCAGTGGGTTCAGGAGGGTAATACGGAACGCCGTGCTCGATCCCAACGGCCTCGTATCACTAACAGTCGAGATGACAGGCATCCTATCTGCATGGCTGTAACGGATCGTGCAGCCACGCCTCGATCCCTGAGTCAACAGATGGGGACGTTTGCAAGACAACAGCCATCTGCACGAACAGTTCGACGACGTTTGCAGCAGCAAGGACTATCAGCTCGTAGACCACGGCTGCGGTTACCCTTGACGCTGCATCACAGACAGGAGCGCCTGCGATGGTGTACTCAACGACCAACCTGGGTGCATGAATGACAAAACGTCACTTTTTCGGATGAATCCAGGTTCTGTTTACAGCATCATGATGGTTGCATCAGTGTTTGGCAACATCGCGGTGAACGCACATTGGAAGCGTGTATTCGTCATCGCCATACTGGCATATCACCCGGCGTGATGGTATGGGGTGCCACTGGTTACACGTCTCAGTCACCTCTTGTTCGCATTGTAAGAGGTCCGAGCAGATGTAATTTCGATGTATTGCTCACGCGCTGCCTGTGATATGTAAGGTATAAGAGAATCTCAGACCAGAGAGCAGTGTTGACTCCAGTAGGAACTGTGTAGCTGTAGGAGTAAGTTGTTGCTAGCGAGCAGTCTGGTCTGGTGTATCGTGTTGGCTGGGCCGGTCGTGGTGCAGCGATGCCAGAGCCTGAGCATTGTTGTATAAGGTACAAAGCAGTCTCGCGCATATGTAGTATTGTTATCTCAAGTCCCATGTAAATGTTTTAAAAATCTCCTAATAATAATCTTTCTCATTAAAAGTAACTTTTAACAACCATTCATTTCAATTTAAAGAATTTACTAATTTCTCCAATCCATGATCATCCCGATAATTGCAAAAGAAAAATCAGTTGTTTCCTTTCATAAATGACAAATCTATCGGCCAGCATTGCACAGGGCTGTGCCAGAAAAATTTATTGTAAGAGCAGATATACATGCGTTATCTGGCGACTTCACTGAGGTAAGAATTTTTCTTTTTTATTCAGAATGATCTTTCAGGGCCATGACGCAGCACTGCTGACGTCCAAAATTTACCTGGTTAAATTCACAGTCAATTATTGAAAAGTTATAAGTGAGCGACAATTTAATTGAGAGGTTAGTCACATTGTATTATTGCAAGATTACGGAATTTATCTGAGGGAGGTTACGCTGAATGTGAACGAAATAAATAATTATATTGTTTATTACTGTTGGAAGGTTACTGAATTTATTTTTTGGGAGGATACACTAAATGAGAATATTATTCATATTTATTTTATTTTGTGGGGAGGTTACACTTGGCGACAACTGGCCAGGATCGTATTTTTGTGAATTTCTGAGAGGTAGTCAGTTGTATATCTGCTCTTATTTACTTAAATGAAGTTTGCATCTGGCACAACGCATTTACTAATTTGTCACTCTTTCTTTCATAGATCATCGGCAATTTATTGCTCTTTGTTGTAATTGTGTTTGTTCCATTTTTGCATCGTCTTTGTTTCATTTTTGTGCTTAATTTTGATTTGTGAAAAATGCCGCGAAAAACTGTTAACAGTACATCGCGATGTGCAATGAGTGAAATAGCCGACTCGAATAATTTGACCGATAATACTCGACACTCAGTGTAATAGTGATAATCGTCTAATTACAGATAATCAGTGCCTGCCGATCACTGGTATTGATTTTGATCCTAATGATGAGCAAACAAATGCAATTATTTCCAGAGTAAATGTAACAACTGATGACGCGGCACGTTCCGTTACAATGAACGCTGCCCAGCTTGACACACCCAATTTGCAAAATTTACGTAACGAACAGATAATTGTTTCTAACGAAGGTGAACAATGTACTCAAAATATGTCAGATTTATTTGATTCCAGTGTAGTGACTAACAGTGCACATCCAATTGGCGAACCTTTTCAAGAATCACAGAATGACCAAATGGTTACACAAAACGTGACAAATGCAGATACACCAACACACAGCATACAAAATAGAGTCGCTACTTTTGGCATGGATCAAGTTATAGCAGTATTGCTACAACTTAATGAAAATCTCAAACAGTCTAAGAAAGAACAAGACGACAATTTCAAACGACTTAATGAATCGAACAAACAACTTAACGAAAAACAAGACAACCTTAATGAAAATTTCAAACAACTTAACGAACAGAATAAATAACTTAGTGAACAGATTACAGCTGTTGCCGCGCAATGTCATGATACTAAAGAACAATTACATGAGGAAATTAAGGCTTGTGCTAGGAACAGTAGTGAAGAAATTAGATCTGTGGCACAATAATTAAGTAATACACATGCAGCCACAACTAAATTACTTAGAAGACGAAATTAGTGCAGTCGCTAAACAATGTTCTGAAAACGCAACATAGTTACGTGACGAGTTTAAATTAATGTCATCAGAACTTTCACACACATTAGATGCGAAAGTAGATACGAAATTTGAACAACAAAACAGCCAAATTGATAAACGTTTTAATCACCACCTACAAAACAGTGAAACGCGTTACCGTAAATTTGTACAGGAACAGAATAAAGTAAAGAAACAAGTCATGGAAACAATTACTGCACAGAGACAGGAAGATAAGCGTAAATTGTTTACGAAAGCAAAAACATACGTAGACAACAACATTGCTACAGTATCAGACGAAATTAATACTATCAAACAGTTGAACACTGAATTGTATGATGAAATCTCCACTCTTAAAACAAAAGCAGACACTCACATAGTAGACTTTCAGACAATGACCAACAGACTTGAAAAGTTGGAACTGATACAGGATCCCGATGCCATCAAAGCAGACGTTAAGAAATTGAACATAACCACACGTAAAATACAAAAACAAATTAATGCTTGTGATACTAAAAACGATGATCAGGTTAAAGCATTGACTGAAAAATTTGATGAATTGGCCAGTCGTATAGAGGTTATCGAAAATAACGACGACACCAAATCAGATGATACGTCACCAGTTTCGTTTAATCAAACACCCGAATTCCAAAATTTACAGCAGATGATCAGTGAGATAGGTTCATCCAATAATACATTACGTAGAAAATTGTCATCTTTACAGCAAGAAGTGACGGAGATGAAAAATATTTCAGCCTTTAACACATCACAGCATACGCCACTCTCCGAACATTTGTCAGACACACACAGCCAGTATAATTTAGGTAATTTACAGAGAGTACGTGAGTTAGATTCCGAACAGTCACAGATAAATAGATTCTCATGCAATCCTGAACCTGTTCAGACATTCAGAGACGATAATTTTGATTACAAGCACTTTCTATCCGTTAGAAAATTTAAGGCATTTAAAAATGACAGAACAAAGATTCACCCTTTTGACTGGATACAACAATTTGCTTTTGAATTTTCACCGGCATCGCCTGTAACGCAGAAACTAAAATTTATTTTCAGTGCGAAAGTGACCTCAGGGGATTCATTACACTTCGATGAATATGTGCCATAGCGTGCACAGGGCCCCGAGCCGTAGTAGTGCTATTTCATCTTTAGTTTTCTGCACTGCTGCCTTCTCTTCTACTGTCCTTTATATCTATCAAAACAACTCTTCAACTATGGATCTATCTATAATTAGGAATTAGTAAAGAAACCTGATTTGACAAGTTTTTTCTGAAAGTGACAATTTCCATTAGACACTCCCGAAATGGCAAGCACTACCAGCATAATTTTAATAACAAACAAAATTTTAATCATCAGTATGTACAAAATTTTCAGCTATCGCAGACGCATTTTGGCAACAATAGAGGGTTTTCCCCACAACAGCAACAAAGCCAGCCGGTTAGCATACCTAACCAACAATGTAGTCAGCAAGGTCAACCAAGCTTTAATGTTTCGCCGCCTACACGTATAGCGTCGGCTCCACCAAATAGTAACGCACAGCAACAAGGAAATCACTACGTACAGAAAACACATCATTTCAATTCCTATCGCAATGTGCCGTATAGCAATGACTATCATGACAGACGTAAAAGTAATGAGCACAATTTTCAGCGTACATTTAATAACAGGTCTTACCAGCAGCAAAATCATCCCCAACAGATTATCATGAATGAACCAGACAGTCGGTATCATCCCGAACGTAATACGTCAGTAAGAAATAAAAGAACAGTTCAAATAGTTGAAATGCCACAGCATCCTCCCGCAAATAACAGCACGTCAGAAAGAATTTGACTAGATACAGTACAGACTGAATCTTTCAGCAACGTAAGCAATACTTTTGACACACAGACTCTCGTTCACGAAAATGTTATTAGTTTTGACGACATCTGATACACACTTTTGCATGAAAGACAGAATCACAACATATGTAGACGACATTCTTATTGCAGAAGCTAACTGGTCTGAACACAATCTGATTCTTGAACAACTGTTACAAACTTTTCGTGCACAAGGACTTACAGTTAATCTTAGCAAATCACACTTTGGTAAAACTTCCATAAAATTTCTTGGGCATGTAATTTCAGCAGAAGGCATTGCGCCTGACCCGGAAAAACTTCAAGCTTTGCGTGACATTACTGTTCCTACGACGAAGAAACAACTACGCAGCTTTTTGGGTTTAATTAACTTTTTCCGTAAATTTATTCATTACTCTGCTTTAGACACCCCTAGATTATGCCAATTGACGAGTAAAAACGCTATTTGGTCCTGGGATAGCCAAGCACAGTTTGAATTTGTCAATTTGAAACAAGCTTTGTTGAATGCACCACTTTTATCACACCCAGATCTAACTAGAAATTTTTCCATTGCCACCGACAGTTCTAACACCGCTTTAGGCGTACACATTTTTCAGGAAATTGAAGAAGACGGTACTACAATAATTAAAAACATCGCCTTTGCGAGTCGCAATCTGTTACCTGCTGAACGCAATTATTCTCTCACAGAACTTGAAACATTATGTGTTGTATGGGCATTTACGAGATTTAGGCATTTTCTTTATGGAAGACATACGACCGTTTACACAGATCATAGAGCTATCCAGTTTTTACTTTCAGCAAAATTTTCACATGACAGATTAAGCAGATGGAAACTTTATTTACAGGAATTTAATTTTACAACTGTTCACATTCCCAGTCTCTCAGTAACAATCAGCACGACATCGCAACCAACTTCCGCCAAGGAAATTTTAGCGTCATGTATATTCAACAAGTTGCATTCGAAAATTTTATTTCGTCGGCATTACAAGACATAGCACAGGAGCAGAGCAAAGACAACGTATGGAAAGAAATTAAACACCTTTGGCAAGATAGGAATAATGTTACCATTAGAAACCATTACACTGTACGCAATAACATTCTGTTTCGCCGCTCTCACCCTGACAGCAACAATTGGTTATTATGTATTCCTGATGAGCTTGTTAAAAAATTAATTTGGTATACTCATTTAAGTTACGCACATTACGGAGCCAGAAAATGTTTTCTTATACTGAGACAGAACTGTTATTTTGCCAACATGGAGAAACGTATTGGACGAGTTTTAGCGTCATGTAAAATCTGCCAGAAAGCTAAATCAGACACGACTTCACATATTCCTCCGTTACATCCCATTGTACCTTTTAAATTGAGACACACGGCCGCTGTAGACATTTTTGGTCCGATTCCCAGAACTAATAGAGGTTTTTGCTACATCTTTGTCACTGTTGAACTCACTTCGAAATTTGTTACCTTCACTCCGTTATGCAAAGCTACTGCTAAATCTGTTTCGAATGCATTTGTAAAACATTTTTTATTTCATGTAGGACATGTATTGAAAGTCATTTCCGACAATGGACCACAATTTCGATCTGATATATGGACACGTATGTTACGAACAAGAAACATTTCTCCGATCTATATATCCAAGTATCATGCTTCTTCAAACCCTTGTGAACGTCTAATGAAAGAAATTGGTAAACTATGTAGAATATACTGCCATAAAAAACATATTGATTGGGATACACACATACTCTCATTACAGGATGTAATTAACTCCATACCAAATGAATCTACTATGCTATCTCCGACTGTTATATTGAAAAATGTTGAATCACCTAACAAAATTAAAGAATTAGTATCCTTTCCTACATCTCGTCGACTACGCCACCATGAAATAATTGACATAGCGCTCAACAACATCAAACATGCCGCAGAGCGCCGGAGAAGACAGCAAAAACAGGTTTGTACACGCTGTGACTTTCACATAGGACAGAAGATATTAGTACGTACGCACTATTTATCCAACAGAGGAAAGAATAGATGCAATAAATTTGAGCTTCTATACGCAGGTCCATACAGAATTCGCAGCATTCCTCACCCCAACGTAGTACACGTCGAAACTTTGAGAACCAGAAAAAGCAAAGGCAATCACCATGTCTCCAATATTAAACCCTTTATTGAATGAATATACTTTATGATTTATCATACTGTAATGTCATTTCCTGAATTTTATATGACCACTTATGCAATTACATTTATATGAACACTTACTGATGATTATCACATTTTTTTCTTGGCAAGTGCCCGGCAAGGTAAGGTTAGCAGGTCGCTTTTCTTGTCGTTATATATCAGACCGTGCACATTTTCCATTTTTTGGGTATGTATGATTGTTTTCCTGTTTTGTCTGTATGCACTATGAAATGTTTAGGATGTAACAAACACCAGTTGACTTTAACATTTTTCCTTATGATACATCAATATCTTGACTATTCTACACTTTTGGCTACTGCATTATGAGACTGTGTATACATTTTTGCACCTGAACACTGTCTATGTTTTTGACATAATACGTTTTCTGTCATGCTATGCTGTATGCTTAGTTGTATCACTAGAAACAAGTTTTTATCTAATGGGTATTGATTTAAATGCAAGATATTAATCCTTATTCATCATTTTCAGAAAGCAATAACATGTACAAGAAATAAATTAAACAAACCACAGTGGTTTACTCTGAAATGGAAATTTTACCATTGGAATGAACGAAAGAAAATGCAATATCTTGTCATGAAGAGTAAATGGATCAGAATTAACAAGCATTAACCAGAATATACTATACACATCGTATGATAGCAGTCTTGACAAATTATTTTTCTTTCAGAATACAAGGCGAGTTTTAGTGATGAAATATGCTAGAAATAAGAAACTCTATACTATGGATAGTTGTATGAAGCAAATGGTAATATGAATAATGAAGTGTCCTTTTATGCAGATGATAATAAATTATGATGAATAATTATATGAAGAATATGCTAATATGAATAATGAGGATTTTCTTTGCAGGTGATGATAGTGATGAAGTTATGGTAATATGAATAATGAAGTTTTTCTTTGCAGATGATGATAATGACGACGTTTATATATTTACTATTAGTTAAGAGATGCTATGTAGTTATTTAAGTATTTGTTGCAGTTCCTTTTGACAGTGTGTCTTATGTCACGTAGTATAATGACTGAATGTTTTGGGAAAGACAGCTAGAGTACATACATATTGAGTACACGTTTCATTACCTATTAATTCGAAGTCCACTACTTTTCAGCATAATATGCGTTTCTTCTTTCAATAATCCATTTTGTATTTTTTCCAGGAGAAGCTATTCATGAAATTAATGTGCTATAAGCAGTTAGTCATTAAACCTGTTCTAGTACTTGCAATTTTTTTTATCCATTTGTGTGTATCATTCATGAATGTGATCACATATACTCTACTTGTTTCATAACCTTGCTACAGCTGACTCATGACGAATAACCTTATTAATCCTTATTTCCAGCAATAAGTCAAAAGCATATATTTTCATGCCCCAGCAATTATCGACCCCAACGCAATGCCTTGCTAACACACACACACACACACACACACACACACACACACACGCGCACACACACACACACACACACACACACAAAATATTATTACCAGTCCCAACTATTACCAGTATACAACCAAATAATGCTACCAGTTTAGGATATATTTCCAGTTCTAAATATAATGCAAATTTCTCAGATGTATTGAATCCATTATATCTATGTATTATTGGACCACAGACCTTGAGTAATAGTTACAGTGTGTTACATATTAAATATGTCCTATGTCACTTGAATGATGAGTTCTGAGTAATACTGAATGATGTTTTGTAATAATGCATAAATGCTATGCCAATAATTTCTGTAAACAATATTTTTGTTATACTCTATAAATGCTATGCCAATAATTAACTCTTGTTTTGAATGATGACTTCTGAATAATACTGAATAATGTTTTGTAAAATTATATGAATAGTTTGTAACTGGCCAATGAGTGCCAACAATTACCGTAATCAGATGAGTTATGAATAGTGTTTTGTAATATTCAATACTTGGTACATGTTTAGTAACTGGCCAATGAATGCCAATGATTACTATAATTAGATGAATTATGTATAAATGCTATGCCAATAATTAACACATTTTGAATGATGACTTCTGAATAATGCATAAAACAATGCTTTGTAGCTGGCCAATGAGTGCCAATAATTACTATATTGAGATGACTTATGAATAATGTTCTGTAATACTCCATACATACTACTTAAATGCTGTGTAAATAGCCAATGAATGACAATAATTACTCAAATCGGTTGATAGACTAGTGTGATTCTCAATGATGACTAGCATAAGACTTATGTCCTTCACCTTCTGACATAATTACCAGAAATTACTGCAATATCCGTTTGTCCTGTCCATCCTCATGATCATGGAGCACTATATTTGGTTTTTGCACTAATTCTCTGTTGATGTGAGAGTATGGATTCTACAAGAATGTGGTGTTGACATATCAAGCTGGTTGGTTGGTTTTGGGGAAGGAGACCAGACAGCGTGGTCATCGGTCTCATCGGATTAGGGAAGGATGGGGAAGGAAGTCGGCCGTGCCCTTTCAGAGGAACCATCCCGGCATTTGCCTGGAGTGATTTAGGGAAATCACGGAAAACCTAAATCAGGATGGCCGGACGCGGGATTGAACCGTCGGCCTCCCGAATGCGAGTCCAGTGTCTAACCACTGCGCCACCTCGCTCGGTCCATGTCAAGCTGTCCACCACCTTGAACGATGGAGATGTTGTTATGATCCTACTGTTTGGTGTACCTAATGTACTACCAAAATGATAACATACAATATTAATACAACATTTCAGTGTCCTGGCTACACTGATAAATACTTCAGGGAAGAGAACTTCAGATCGTCTCACTTGGTGTTGTGCTTCCGTAGAAAGATATGGACTTTCGGTGCAACTATGTGCAACCTACTATGCTACAACCAAGATGTAATCCTTCCCATTCCTTTCCTAGTTCTTGTAAAATGCTAAAGATTTTTACAGTGCGTGTGCACTTCATTTCAATTGTTAATATGATCAGTCATTCTAAATATGCTAAAGAATTCTACAGTGCGTGTGCACTTTATGTCATTGGTTAACGTATTTTATACTCAGTGCACGTGCACTTTATGTAATTTGTTAATATATTTTGTATTCAGTGCGTGTGCACTTCACTTCACTCCATGATATGTTATGTAAAAATTGCTAATGACTTATACAGTGCATGTGCACTTTGTCATTTGTTAATATCTTTTGTACTCATTGCATATACATTTTGTCATTTCTTGATATATTCTGTACTCAGTGTGTGTGCGCTCTATTTCATTACTTAATATGTTCTGCACTTATCAATAATGTATACACTCTGTGACTGTAGACTTAGTAACTAAATAGATTTTAGAAAAATTTGTTGCTCATGGCAAGTCCAATTGACTCACCATCACTGCCAAATTTTTGCCCCCCAGTGGAGGGTTATGTAAGAGGTCCAAGCAGATGTAATTTCGATGTATTGCTCACGCGCTGCCTGTGATATGTAAGGTATAAGAGAATCTCAGACCAGAGAGCAGTGTTGACTCCAGTAGGAACTGTGTAGCTGTAGGAGTAAGTTGTTGCTAGCGAGCAGTCTGGTCTGGTGTATCGTGTTGGCTGGGCCGGTCGTGGTGCAGCGATGCCGGAGCCTGAGCATTATTGTATAAGGTAAAAGCAGCCTCGTGCATATGAAGTAATGTTATCTCAAGTCCCATGTAAATGTTTTAAAAATCTCCTAATAATAATCTTTCTCATAAAAAGTAACTTTTAACAACCATTCATTTCAATTTAAAGAATTTACTAATTTCTCCAATCCATGATCATCCCAATAATTGCAAAAGAAAAATCAGTTGTTTCCTTTCATAAATGACAAATCTATCGGCCAGCATTGCACAGGGCTGTGCCAGAAAAATTTATTGTAAGAGCAGATATATATGCGTTATCTGGCGACTTCATTGAGGTAAGAATTTTTCTATTTTTTCCGGAATGATCTTTCAGGGCCATGACGCAGCACTGCTGACGTCCAAAATTTACCTGGTTAAATTCACAGTCAATTATTGAAAAGTTATAAGTGAGCGACAATTTAATTGAGAGGTTAGTCACATTGTATTATTGAAAGATTACGGAATTTATCTGAGGGAGGTTACGCTGAATGTGAACGAAATAAATAATTATATTGTTTATTACTGTTGGAAGGTTACTGAATTTATTTTTTGGGAGGACACACTAAATTAGAATATTATTCATATTTATTTTATTTTGTGGGGATGTTACAGCGTTGACGGCACTTTGAACAGCGGACGTTACATTTCAGATGTGTTACGACCCATGGCTCTACCCTTCATTCGATCCTTGCGAAACCCTACATTTCAGAAGGATAATGCACGACCGCATGTTGCAGGTCCTGTACGGGCCTTTCTGGATACAGAAAATGTTCGACTGCTGCCCTGGCCAGCACATTCTCCAGATCTCTCACCAATTGAAAACATCTGGTCAATGGTGGCCGAGCAACTGGCTCATCACAATACGCGTCACTTCTCTTGATGAACTGTCGTATCGTGTTGAAGCTGCGTGGGCAGCTGTACCTGTACACGCCATCCAAGCTCTGTTTTACTCAATGCCCAGGCGTATCGAGGCTGTCATTATGGCCAGAGGTGGTTGTTCTGAGTACTGATTTCTCAGGATCTATGCACCTAAATTGCGTGAAAATGTAATCAAGTGTCAGTTCTAGTATAAAATAATTGTCCAATGAATACCCGTTTATCATCTGCATTTCTTCTTGGTGTAGCAATTTTAATGGCCAGTAGTGTAAATCTGTGTACAAAGCGATGCAGCGAGGCTGAAAGCAGATCAGTCAGTGAAGTCAGTCAAAGAGGCCAGGTCAGTCACGCAGTGTGTTTGTTTTCCTCAGTCGTCTGTGCAGTTCAGTTGTCAACTAACTTACAAGGGTTATAGTGACAGTGACAGAGTAAAAAGGGTCATCAGGATTATTTGTGAAGAATTACATTCCAACTGGGAAGGTAGAGCCAATCAGCAGGCTTGCAGTGAGATCAGTTCCAGGAAAAGTAGACAGTGTGTAAAAGAAGGACATGACATCAAGCAATACTCTGATGTAGCTCTAAGTAAAATGTGCAGACAAAAATGGTATAAACGACTTGGACTTTAGAGAGATTGAGAATGATTTGTTGCATGAAGATGAGAAAAGCAGGAAGGAAAAAGTTTTAGGTTGTCCGTACATACATATAAAAGTTGCAAATTATGAGGGAGTTTGCCCTTTAGACAGGGGTAGTCCTGTTTGTGCCATTTTTGAAAAATTTAGAAACCAGATAAGACATAGTGCTGATTTTGAAGAATATCCTGTTATTGGAATCAAAATTAAGGGAGCAATTGGTAGGCACAGCAAAATTGTAAACAGGCAAGCCTAAATATCTTTCACCATTAATGATGCACAGTATAACCAAGGATGTTTTGTAGTCCCTGACCTCAATGAAAATATTTTGTTTGGAACGAATTGGATACAAGGAGTAAATGCAGATTTTGACTGGAATAACAAAAAGTTGAAGCTTACCAATCCAAAGACAGATGTAACACTTGTGACTGAACTAATCATCCAAAACTGCCTAGAGAACAATTTTCAAATTAGAAGAGTGATTTGTTTAAATGAAAAGACAATGAAGAAGAATGCAGTGAAGACATGTATGGTGAATTAGTGGCCACCAAACTAAAGGAAGCTGGGAGTCTAGATACAGAACAGACAGATCAATTACGAATTTTTTTGTGGGAGTACGAAGATGTGCTTAGTGAGAAACATGGGAAAATGAAAAACTATCAACGTAAACTTAATCTAAAACCTCACGAACCATTTTTTATCAAACCATATGGAGTACCCATCTCAAAAAGAAAAGCTGTGGAGAAAGAACTACAAAAGATGGAAGAGTGGGAAGTAATTGAAAGGTGCAATAATGCATACAATAACCCACTGGTGGTAGTTTCCAAACACGACGGTGGAATAAGACTTGTGCTCGATTCGAGACATTTAAACAAATACCTTGAGAGGGAAACTGAACACCCTGAGAACAGAGATGAGTTATTACATAAATTTGAAGATATGAAGTACATGTCTAGTTTAGACTTAACAGCAGGTGTCCATCAGATATCATTGGGGATTCAGTCTAGGAAATACATCTCATTTTTGTATGGAGGAAGATGTTATTGCTATTGTGTTGTACCATTTGGTCTTAATGTATCAGTTGCAGAATTTATCCGTGAATTTTGATTTTGTTCTAGGAAAAGAGCTGTTAAGCAAACTAGTCCTTTATGTTGATGACATACTTGTAACAGAAAGAGTTGGGAAGAACACATACGTTTGTTGGGTGAAGTGTGTTATAGATTGAGACGGGGAAGTATGTCATTAAAACTAGAGAAGTGCAAATTCAAGGTTAAACAACTCAATTTTTTAGGCAACACCACCTCAGACGAAGGAATCTTGCCTGATGAAGAAAAACTTGAAGCCATTGCAAAATTTCCTGCACCCAAGACTAAGAAACAACTTTAAACATTCTATGGAATTTGTGGCTACTACCATAAGTTTGTCAGCACTCAAGCTTTAAATGCACCATGTTTGAACAACTTGTTGAAGAAGAACACCAATTGGGTATGCTACAAGGATTGTCAGGAGCCATTCAACAACATCAAGAAACAGATGTGCAACAGGAAAATGTTATACAGACCTGATCTTACAGAGCCAGTTTTCATTATGACCGAGAGCAGTGACTACGGACAGGGAGTTCATTTGTTCCAAGAAAAGATTGTAGGTGGTGTGATAGTGTGTAGATCAATAGCTTTTGCCAGTAGAACTTTACAAAAACATGAGAAGTCATATACTGTCACAGAAAAAGAATTGTTAGCAGTCTATTGGGCTTTCACCAAATTCAAGAATTATTTATTAGGACTTCAAGTAGTAGTATACACATACCATAAGGCTTTAATCTATGTACAAGAGTGTACTTTGCATCACAACAGGATAACTAGGTGGGCACTATTCCTCCAGCAGTTCAACTATACAGTTAAGTATATAAAAGGTGAAGAAAATCTAATTGCTGATACTCTATCAAGAGTGCCAATGGGAGGAGAGGGTGAAAAATAACAGTGATGAGTGTGAAAGAGAATTTTGGATGATGCATCTAAAAGAGGTGAAAGTTGAGAATGAAATCAGACAAATTTGTAATGACGTCCATAGATATCAGAATCATGATTCCAACTGGAAGTTTGTTAAAAGTTATCTGGGTAAGAGAGGGTACGAGAAAGTAGAGCAGTATTATAAAGTGCACAAGGGTATAATTTTCAGAAGATACAGCACAGACAATGATGCTTGGAGATCTTGTTGGCCAGAGCAGTATATTGAAGTATTGATAAAGTATGTACATGAGAGTTTAGGACTTTGTGGGAAACAGAAATGTATCCAAAAGATCCAAGAAAATGTACACTTTTACAACATTGCCAGGAGAGTGAGGAAGCAATTATCTACATGTGACAGGTGACAGAGGGTAAAAGTTAGTAATCAAACCTGCAAAGGCTATATGCAAAACATCTTGCCAAAAGAACAACTACAACTTGTAGCAGTTGATTTTTATGGGTCATTGCCTAAGACTAAAGGAGGATTTTGTTACATATTTGGCATGGTGGATCTTTTTTCAAAATTCATTAAACCATATCCATTAAAGAAAGCAACAAATAAGAACATAATTTTGAAAATTAGAAGAGACTATTTCACAAAGGTAGGAAAGCGGAAGAGCATACTTTCTGACAATGGAGCACAATTTACTTCTAAACTTTGGAAAGCATTTGTCAAGGATGAGAACACAAACCATATTCTGATATCTGCTTACCACCCGTCAAGCAATACAGCTGAATTTTACATGAGAGAAATAGGGAGATTATTTAGAACTTATTGCAACAAAAATCATGAAAGTTGGATAGAGTATGTAGACAGCTTTGAAGATATACTGAACCGTTTACAGCATTCGTCTACTGGGTTTTGCCCATATGAAATTACTTATGACAAGAAACCACCAAATCTAACAAATGAATTAATTTAATTCCCAGCATGTAAGGCTATGAGTCCACAGGAAAGAGAAGAAATAGTCAAGAAAGTAATGGAACAACAAGGGCAATTGAGGAAAAACAGACATGATAAGAAGTTGAAACCTACAAATTTTGAAACCGATGATCTGGTCTTGGTGAACACACATGAAAAAAATCGAAGGCTATAAGCAATGAATTAAAGAAATTGTTTGACATCTGTATTGGTCCATCCAAAATTCAGTCTATTCCACACCCAAATGCATACAGGTTAGTGTATCCAAAATCTGGAAGGTTATTTGGTTCACGTAACATAACTGAACTGAAACCCTATAAGCAAGTGTCAAACACCAAGAAAAACTAAGATGATGTAAAAGCCCTCAGGAGGACGTGACATCTTTATGTCAAGTGCGTGGCGAGCACTAGGTCTCCGAGCTATGTAGTATTCTATTTTCTTCCTTTTGTTTTTGGATGCTACATCTTCTACTCATCTATAAACCTATAATGAAGTTATCTCTGACAGTAAATACTATTCATTCTCTGTAGTATAAGTTTTCTGTACCTAAAATGAATATTGAGTGACGTTATTTGAGGAATAATTTGAAATTGTAAACTGTGTACTAAATTTGACTTTCTAACAACAGTGATTGACCAATAATTTATAATTATTTCGTAACACATAAGATGTGTAAATAATGATTCTTTAGGCATTTCAGACAATAGTTACTACTATAACAGAAACATAAGTGAAAAGGACATTTTCAACTAGTTCATGAGAAATGAGTTGTGTAAAACATAGCGAGAAAGTTACGACAGCTTTGTAGAGATAAGGATGATAATAGGTTAAAGTGTGTACTATGTATATAATAAGTATTGTTAGTGTTGTTAAGAAACTACTTTCTGGTCATCACATTCTGTGGACAATCTGTATTAGTAAGCAATGTTTACCTTTCCTGTGCATGTTATTAGCTTTATGAACCTGTGATGATTTTCAGGAGGTAATTGGTGGGACAATATATAGTTCTGGAAGTAAAAGATGATTTTCTGGATCCATACGTGTGTGTGTGTACTGTACAGTGTATAATAGTTATAGGTAAGTTAGTGTTAGCATTTTCATAACAGTATAGAATCTGGGACTATATAAGATAAGGAAGATTATTGTATTTATACTCTGTAGGGCATGTATTTGATTTGTGGGAAAGGATAGCATGAAGTAGTTCAAAGTTGGTTCTATGAGGATTACAGGCATGCGTCATGATTTTGTAAATTTTCTAATCAGATATACAAATGGACAATGTTGAAGATGTACACATTATTAAATGGACAAGTTGCACTGTGACAAAAGACATTTTGTGAAAAGTATGTCATTACAAGATCGTGTGATAAGGAAACGCCTGTGAGTTTATGTTTGGTATGATAAAGAGTTAAATGAGATCTGGGAGGGGGGGGGGGGGGGTCAAATATACTGTATAATGGAATATATTGAAATACTAATTAGAAAGAATACTTACATAATTTTATTTTGGTCATTGACTTTAATCTGTATATAGTTAATTCTTTACAGTTTAGATATGCTTATCTTTGTGTGATTTTGTTTATAAATATGCTAATAGTAAAGGATAATGTGTGAATAATTTTCATATATTTATACCTGACGTGCCCTTAATTGTAACCTACATGAGTACCTTGAGTGATGAGTTCATCCCTGCTTCTACCTAGAGAACTGTATCCAATATCCTTACCTGACCCGGAAGTAAAAAAATAAAAACTGTAAAACTAATAGTGGACTGTGCTATTGCAGCGTAGAGAACTCCAGAAAAAGAGGGGTTGCAGACACAAGATGGACAGTGCAAAAGAACTGATGATAGTGAGCTGCCAATTCCTTAAGATGTGTAATGTGAACCAATGACTGGAGTGACAGCTAAGGGGGGTGGGGGATCAATTGTTTTTATTAACACTAATAATATGAAAATTCAAATGAATTGAAAATATGTGATCTGATAGTACCAGATCATGTGTATGTATTTAGCAGCCGTTCATACAATACTTGTAAGAGTGGCTTGGGGGGTGGAGTGGGGGGGTTGGGGGGGGAGGGGGGGTGTATAATGCTACGATTCAGTGCTTCCTAAGGCCCTTTATGTGTATCTTTATAGGTATCATTTAGTTCAATTTGCCAAAAAACCTATTATTCTTTGTAAACCCATATAGAATATTCTGGAAGGACGTACATTATCGTGATTGTCAATAGATTGTTGTCATTAACAAAATTATGTACATATGCCAAATTATATACCAAATCAAGAAATTGAAGTAATAAATATTTAGCAACAAATATAAGAGGCTGTGGAAATGTTGGCATAAATAACTAATGCCTCTAATTACCATAATTGCAATTGGCACTTTAGTTAACACAAAACATGTCATTCTGATTCAAATGAAAATAACAATTATTATCCAGTGATTTAATTTCATTTGTTATTTATTTTTATGTAATTCATTGCAATTAATGACACTTGTAAATTACACAGATAAATACCTCTTGTTAGTTACACTACCCAAATTTACAAAACTCCGGCATATAAGACAAGTGTGTGTGTGTGTAATTTATGTAATCTAGCGAAGCACGATGTGTACACTTCGAACTAATGTTAGCAACGAAATTCGTACAACCACTAATTACAAAATTTAAGTAAAATCAAAATAGTTGTTGAAATCAGATTGTGAATTAATTTTCACACATAAAACCAAAGATGATGATAAAAATAGTATATTATTTTACATTATATGTTATAAGCTGTACAAAAGTAACAGCAGTTAATTTAGATGAAATTGATTTTAATTGTAAGTTACATTTTGTAATAAATTAACAATGACAACAATCGTTAAATTTGTATATAAAGAGACGCAGTGAGGCTGCAGGGAGGTCAGGTCAGTCAGGGCACTGTGTTTTGTTTGCCTCAGGAGTCTGTGCAGTTTGGTTGTCAACTGATGTCAATAAATAATTTTGTGAAGCTCGAAACTTTCGTGATGTTCTCATCAATCATCAATGAATCTCAGGCCAAGTTCAATTAAATGAAGTACCATTCGTAAATATAATATTGTTACAACCTCTTAAGTAAACTATAATGCAGAACTATCAGATGAAAAGATTGAACTGGCCCAGCCTGTGAACACTTTGTTTTTAAGTATTTTCTTACCTGAACAATCAGCATTTCTTATTCGGTGAATTTGTGGATGTTGCCGCTTATGATGTTTTAAGATTAAACTATAAATACATTTGCCTTTAACAAAAATAAAAGAAATCATCTTAACAGCACTAAATAGCAGTTTCTGAAGCAATTACTTGCATCACCTTGCTGCATTTCACTGCTTAGAATGGAAAAACTGACCACAAAACAAATCTCCCTGAAGGAAAGGAGAAACAAAATGAAACCTCGAATGTTGGGAGGTCATGTGACTTTTATTTACGTGATTACAACATCAATATAATAGAAGGAAACATTCCACGTGGGAAAAATTATATATAAAATCAAAGATGAGGTGACTTACCGAACGAAAGCGCTGGCAGGTCGATAGACACACAAACAAACACAAACATACACACAAAATTCAAGCTTTCGCAACAAACTGTTGCCTCATCAGGAAAGAGGGAAGGAGAGGGGAAGACGAAAGGAAGTGGGTTTTAAGGGAGAGGGTAAGGAGTCATTCCAATCCCGGGAGCGGAAAGGTCTTCCCCTCTCCTTCCCTCTTTCCTGATGAGGCAACAGTTTGTTGCGAAAGCTTGAATTTTGTGTGTATGTTTGTGTTTGTTTGTGTGTCTATCGACCTGCCAGCGCTTTCGTTCGGTAAGTCACCTCATCTTTGATTTTATATATGATTACAACATCAAGTGGAAAAAAAAAACGAAGTTGGCAGTAGAAGCACAGTGCTGGTGTCAGCATGATGTTGAGTACCCGGGGGGCCTGAAATGAACACAGCCAGTTTAGGTCAGGAATATACAGAACTGGAAGCCACAGCATCATTAAATTCTGCAATTTGTATGTGTTGCTTGCTCAAGAAATTGTTGTTGCACTATAGATATAGAGCCCAGTAAATCAACTGCTTATTTTCCAGTGAGAAAGAGTATTGGCAACCAGTCTTTGTTATATCAGTCTACTGACACTAGCGTTCCACAGTTAGAATTTCTGGTTGGTGACTAAGGCCGGCCGCGGTGGTCTAGCGGTTCTAGGCGCTCAGTCCGGAACCGGGCGACCGCTACGGTCGCAGGTTCGAATCCTGCCTCGGGCATGGATGTGTGTGATGTCCTTAGGTTAGTTAGGTTTAAGTAGTTCTAAGTTCTAGGGGACTGATGACCACAGATGTTTAGTCCCACAGTGCTCAGAGCCATTTGAACCATTTGACTAAGCGTGAGACCTATGAGTCGGACAGAAGTTTTGCAACATCGAAATTTCTTTCCGTATAGTTGAAGTGGATACTACAGTTAGAGTAGTTCCACAAAAATGTGAACTTGGAAGATGTAGAATGGGTTTACTGTGACAGAAAATAGTTGATCTTCTGCCGCCACCCCCCCCCCCCCCCCCCTCTCTCTTCTTTTGGGCAAGCAAGCAAGTAATTTGGAGAAAATGATCATGAAATTATTGGAAGACATTAACATCCTCTGGCTTTGAAAGTGGCATTTATCACCAGTTTTAGCATTTTACAAGTTTTGTTGGTACGCGTAAGTAAATGAAGTAATGGTACACAATCTCTGTTACAAAGTTAAGGTCTTCATCAGTTAATTAAGTTTTAATGTAATCTATGAATAATTGGAGATGTCTGATATTAACTTGAAAAGTATTCCCTAGGTATGGAAAGAACTGAATAACTACTTGTTACAGTTCAGTTGACACAGAACACTGCAACCATTTACTGTGAGCTAAATATTTACCTGTTTTTGAGCAACTACTTCTAAAAATGACAAAGAAGTATTAAATTCTCCCTTCAAGCATACATTTAGCAGCAGCAGAACGAAGAAGTTTATAGTGATAACAACAGTAATAATAAAAGTATTTGGTAACTTCATACTCTGCAACATTACTTCTCAATCTAAAATATTTCTTCAAATAATGAAAATTTCAAAATAGCTTCGAATCGAGACTATTACTCTAAAAGCATCTTTGCATCCTGCTGACACGAGACTAGCATAATTTCCACATCAGAACCCTGTTGATGATTAACCAGTTAGGGAGAATCGAATTTTTCCCACTGTGCCAAATTTGTAGGGACCAGAAAAATTCGCATTTTCTGACATGTGAAATAGATGCGAATTCTGCCTCAAAATGCGAAATTATTTAATAGATACTGTTTCACAGTGAATTTTATCCAGGCGAACTATTTATCAGAGATAGTATGAAATAATTTTATTTTCTGCATAACTTATCGAAAATGTAAGCAGTTACTGGCATTGTACATCATCTGGTGAAGCCCAATTATAAAAGATAATGCGTGTGAACCTACTTGCAAAATAAAGTGTATGAACTCAAAACGATGTATTAATGCGCTCAATGATCTGGCACCATGTCAATCGTGGATGGTTGAATGATCTGTTTAAGGTACACATCGCGTACTCAGTCAGGAGACCTAGCATTTTACAAAAAAGAAACGCATATGTACGTTTGTTACCTAAAGCTCAAAAGATGTATGATGTGGACAATTTTAACATAGCAAATTATGTGGAAACCAGTTGCATTGAACACTGCTAAAGGTCGGGACTTAACTTTGTCGTTAACAATACTCTGCTCACTTCACTTCAACAAGCAATTGCGTGGTAGCTTTCCCTGAATGCTTTGTGTTGTGTGTTGCTCGTTGTTTTCTTTTCTTCTTTTGACACAAGTGAAGTGACTAATCCTGGTCCATCACGGCTTTCGATTATGACCCTCACAACACCAGTAGAGATCAGCAATCCCGGTTTATGCACGCTGTCCTCTGCGACTATAGCCTATAGTGCCCGCCCTCTGCACTATAGCGACTGGAAAAAAGAATCTGTAACGTTTCTCAACAGTGCCGAAATTCTCCCCCTAACGCTAAAACCAGGTTGCAGTACATTCGGTTCTATTTTTACCCAAATTGCCTTGTCAGTTCTATCTGTAGTGTTGTCAAGCAGGTGATGTAGGGCTATGAAAGCCCACAAAAGATCAAAATTAGTAGTCTGCAGATTTTTTAATCTTCTAATTTGCCAGGAAAAGACAATAAGTTTTGAAAGCTTAAATACATCCAAACGAAGAAAGCAAAGGTCATTTTGGAAGAAAAAGGTGTTGAGGTTTTTGCAAAAGTAAATATTTCAGTCAGAAAGTACCCCATCAGGACTTTTTTCAACAGTCAGTTTTAAAGAACTAACAATTTGTCTTCACTCATGTAACGTGACAGCCATTTAAATTTGAGCATCTAATCATTTACAAAGAAAATAGATGCGAATTTTGACAAAAATAGATGACAATTTTCCAAAAAATAAATGTGAATTTTACCAAAAATAGATGCTACATTTTCTGGTTCCTAGTAATTTGTAAGCTAACTGCATCATACGTTACAACACAATCATGAATTTAGCATATGTGTGCTTCAGTGGCCTGGTGGATTGATTCTAGTTTCTTAGATGGGAAGTTCGGGTTCAATCCCCACTCCTGGCCTGTATTTTAAACATTGTTGTTGTTGTTGTGGTCTTAGTCCTGAGACTGGTTTGATGCAGCTCTCCATGCTAATCTATCCTGTGCAAGCTTCTACATCTTCCAGTACCTACTGCAACCTACATCCTTTTAAACATACATGAACAGAACTCCTACATCTCTAGTAATGCCAAGTGACGAACGTCACGGTGCACTGTAGTTCAGTGCCAAGCAGTTGTTTCAAGACTAGAAGGGAGAACCAATAGAGGTACTCAAAGTACCCTCCGCCACACATGGTCAGGTGGCTTGCAGAGTATGGATGTAGATGTAGATGTAGATGTAGAAGACAAGGAAAAGATTGAAAAATCAACCACAAGAAGAGAGCATCAGGCAGGATCGCTGAATGTGAAAACTACACTGTTGATGGCACTTGCAGAAACGATAACAGTTACCACATTCTCATGACCAAATCCATTCTACTGGGTATGTTGGTCTGAAGGCGCAGTGCCAATTCAGAACACAAAATTCGACCATGAAAAGAAAGATCACACTATAATGAGAGGACAACCCCATGCTGCTGCCACGATACTGTATCTCACTGAAGTGCAATATATCTTTGAATATACGAAAATATTCCTCTCACAAGGTGTCTCAAAAAAGCGTCTTGCATTGTTGCTTCTGGGTGGGGTGTATTAGACTGTGAGTGTAGAGTGATACTTATGGAAACCATACTGTAGGTGACAAATGTTTTCTTTTTCTAGAGTCCATGGTAAGCAGTTGGTAATTTATTCCAGTGTCTTCCCTAAACAGCTGGCAAGTGCTACCCTGTGGTAACTACTCTGACTGGTGCGATCCCTCTCGGCCATCAGGAGGAGATCATGACTGCACCCAGTCAAGGATCAAGGCACTGTCATACAAACAAGATTCTGTGAAAAATCAAAAGAAAGTAGTTCTTTGATTCAATATTCAAATGTTACATGTCATAGTGCATTTTGTTTGGTTTCTGGTGCATTGCGAGGAACAGATAGTGCAACCTCCATACGAAAGGGGTGGTTGCGCTCTTCATTATTACTGGGATTCAAGTCCAACTGTGTTCTTTCAGCTAATTTGCACTGACTTTGAAAAGTGGTACCTTGATTAGCTTTAGAAGTACTTTTGCTGTAGTATTACCCTATTATCTGCTGTAATGAACGGAACACCTATATGATCACTGCAGTGCACATACTGCATTTCTCACTGATCCTTTCATCAATTCTTACACCTTTCCCATTATGGTATTGTAAGGTATCTTGTGAAGACTCTCTCTGTTAATGTACCAAGCTTTTGCCAGAATAATGTGAAATCCACTTACTTCCACAATTTTGTCTAAGTCATCAAATGTACTACTTATATAATATTGTAACAAAAATAATCAATTTCTGACAACATAATGTAACTGGATAGGCAAAAAATTTACTTAACCAAGTTATTGCCAGAGAATATATAAGCGCTGGCAGGTTGATACACACACAAACAAACACAAAACATACACACAAAATTCAAGCTTTCGCAACCAATGGTTGCTTCATCAGGAAAGAGGGAAGGAGAGGGAAAGACGAAAGGATGTGTGTTTTAAGGGAGAGGGTAAAGAGTCATTCCAATCCCGGGAGCGGAAAGACTTACCTTAGGGGGGAAAAAAGGACAGGTATACACTCGCATACACACACATATCCATCCACACATACACGGACACAAGCAGACATTTGTAAAGGCAAAGAGTTTGGGCAGAGACGTCAGTCGAGGCGGAAGTACAGAGGCAAAGATGTTGTTGAATGACAGGTGAGGTATGAGTGGCGGCAACTTGAAATTAGCGGAGGTTGAGGCCTGGCGGGTAACGAGAAGAGAGGATATACTGAAGGGCAAGTCCCATCTCTGGAGTTCTGATAGGTTGGTGTTAGTGGGAAGTATCCAGATAACACGGACAGTGTAACACTGTGTCAAGATGTGCTGACCGTGCACCAAGGCATGTTTAGCCACAGGGTGATCCTCATTACCAACAAACACTGACTGCCTGTGTCCATTCATGCGAATGGACAGTTTGTTGCTGCTCATTCCCACATAGAAAGCTTCACAGTGTAGGCAGGTCAGTTGGTAAATCACGTGGGTGCTTTCACATGTGGCTCTGCCTTTGATCGTGTACACCTTCCGGGTTACAGGACTGGAGTAAGTGGTGGTGGTGGGAGGGTGCATGGGACAGGTTTTACACCGGGGGCGGTTACAAGGGTAGGAGCCAGAGGGTAGGGAAGGTGGTTTGGGGATTTCATAGGGATGAACTAAGAGGTTACGAAGGTTAGCTGGACGGCGGAAAGACACTCTTGGTGGAGTGAGTAGGATTTCATGAAGGATGGATCTCATTTCAGGGGAGGATTTGAGGAAGTCGTAACCCTGCTGGAGAGCCACATTCAGAGTCTGATCCAGTCCCGGAAAGTATCCTGTCACAAGTGGGGCACTTTTGGGGTTCTTCTGTGGGAGGTTCTGGGTTTGAGGGGATGAGGAAGTGGCTCTGGTTATTTGCTTCTGTACCAGGTCGGGAGGGTGGTTGCGGAATGCGAAAGCTGTTTTCAGGTTGTTGGTGTAATGGTTCAGGGATTCCGGACTGGAGCAGATTCGTTTGCCACGAAGACCTAGGCTGTAGGGAAGGGACCGTTTGATGTGGAATGGGTGGCAGCTGTCATAATGGAGGTACTGTTGTTTGTTGGTGGGTTTGATGTGGACGGACGTATGAAGCTGGCCATTGGACAGGTGGAGGTCAACGTCAAGGAAAGTAGCATGGGATTTGGAGTAGGACCAGGTGAATCTGATGGAACCAAAGGAGTTGACGTTGGAGAGGAAATTCTGGAGTTCTTCTTCACTGTGAGTCCAGATCATGAAGATGTCATCAATAAATCTGTACCAAACTTTGGGTTGGCAGGCCTGGGTAACCAAGAAGGCTTCCTCTAAGCGACCCATGAATAGGTTGGCGTACGAGGGGGCCATCCTGGTACCCATGGCTGTTCCCTTTAATTGTTGGTATGTCTGGCCTTCAAAAGTGATAAAGTTGTGGGTCAGGATGAAGCTGGCTAAGGTGATGAGGAAAGAGGTTTTAGGTAGTGTGGCAGGTGATCGGCGTGAAAGGAAATGCTCCATCGCAGCAAGGCCCTGGATGGAAGGAATATTTGTGTATAAGGAAGTGGCATCAATGGTTACAAGGATGGTTTCCAGGGGTAACACATTGGGTAAGGATTCCAGGCGTTCGAGAAAGTGGTTGGTGTCTTTGATGAAGGATGGGAGACTGCATGTAATGGGTTGAAGGTGTTGATCTACGTAGGCAGAGATACGTTCTGTGGGGGCTTGGTAACCAGCTACAATGGGGTGGCCGGGATGATTGGGTTTGTGGATTTTAGGAAGAAGGTAGGGGTGCTGGGTGTCGTTGGGTCAGGAGGTTGATGCAGTCAGGTGAAAGGTTTTGCAGGGGGCCTAAGGTTCTGAGGATTCCTTGAAGCTCCACCTGGACATCGGGAATGGGGTTACCTTGGCAAACTTTGTATGTGGTGTTGTCTGAAAGCTGACACAGTCCCTCAGCCACATACTCCTGACGATCAAGTACCACGGTCGTGGAACCCTTGTCCGCCGGAAGAATGACGATGGATCGGTCAGCCTTCAGATCACAGATAGCCTGGGCTTCAGCAGTTGTGATGTTGGGAGTAGGATTAAGGTTTTTTAAGAAGGATTGAGATGCAAGGCTGGAAGTCAGAAATTCCTGGAAGGTTTGGAGAGGGTGATTTTGAGGAAGAGGAGGTAGGTCCCACTGCGACGGAGGACTGAACTGTTCCAGGCAGGGTTCAATTTGGATGGTGTCTTGGGGAGTTGGATCATTAGGAGTGCGATTAGGATCATTTTTCTTCGAGGCAAAGTGATATTTCCAGCAGAGAGTACGAGTGTAGGACAGTAAATCTTTGACGAGGGCTGTTTGGTTGAATCTGGGAGTGGGGCTGAAGGTGAGGCCTTTGGATAGGACAGAGGTTTCGGATTGGGAGAGAGGTTTGGAGGAAAGGTTAACTACTGAATTAGGGTGTTGTGGTTCCAGATTGTGTTGATTGGAATTTTGAGGTTTTGGAGGGAGTGGAGCTGGAAGTGGGAGATTGAGTAGATGGGAGAGACTGGGTTTGTGTGCAATGAGAGGAGGTTGAGGTTTGCTGGAAAGGTTGTGAAGGGTGAGTGAGTTGCCTTTCCGGAGGTGGGAAACCAGGAGATTGGATAGTTTTTTGAGGTGGAGGGTGGCATGCTGTTCTAATTTACGGTTGGCCTGTAGGAGGATGCTCTGAACAGCCGGTGTGGATGTGGGAGAGGAAAGATTAAGGACTTTTATTAAGGATAGGAGTTGACGGGTGTGTTCATTGGCTGAGTTGATGTATAGGTGAAGGATTAGGTGGGTGAGGGCAATGGATTGTTCAGTTTGGAACTGGTATAGGGACTGATGGAAAGAAGGGTTGCAGCCAGAGATGGGAACTTTAAATGTGAGGCCTTTGGGGGTAATGCCAAATGTCAGACAAGCCTGAGAAAACAGAATATGGGAGCGTAATCTGGCTAGGGCGAAGGCATGTTTGTGGAGGGAATGTAAATAAAACTTAATGGGGTCGTTGTGGGGGTGTTGTGAGGGTGACATGGTATTAGAAGGTGGAAAGTGTAGCATGAGGCTGAAATGAAAATGAAAGATAAAAATATATGGGGAGAGATAAGGGTGAACTAGAGAGTAACTGGAGATCCGGTATGAAAAAAGGCGAAAAAGTGTTGGTTAAATTGATCCTGTGGTGAACTTGGGTTGGTAGACAATGATGTGCACAAAGGTTAGGTGGTTGTGTTGCCGCTTAAACACGTTAGAGGACGGAGAAATTCGGGAAAATTTCGAAAAAACGTGTAAATGTATTAAAAGGAGTGGTGTTGTGCTGAAAGATTACGAAAATGGGGCTAACAGTTGTCTGACGAAGAAATAATGACGTTAAAACCTGTGGGAAGCGGCTAAAAATTATCAGTGATGTGGGAAAAACGGAAGTGGAAATAAAGTGAAAGTTATTAGAACTAGCCGAAATGGTTGTTTAATACATCAAAGCAGCTGTTATTGAACTAGAAACGGCGGAGAAACGGCGGATTTTATAGCGGCGGTAGTGTTGAAAGCGGCAAAAAAATTTTTTTGGTTATGATTTGGAAGTGGGTTACATATTATTGAGTATATATAGGCGGGATAAAATTGTACAGCAGATTACGGTAAAAAGGAGAAGGTGAATACAAAGTGAAACTACTGGCAAAAACAGAAAGAGAAAATAAGACGACAGAAAAGATTTCGAAATGCAACAGTGACAATAACAAACGTAATTGTTGGGTTCAAATTAATGATATCAATATAATAGAGGGAAACATTCCACGCGGGAAAAATATATTTAAAAACAAAGATGATGTGACTTATCATACGAAAGCGCTGCAGGTCGATAGAATCACAGACAGACACATACATACACACAAAATTCAAGCTTTCGCAACAAACTGTTGCCTCATCAGGAAAGAGGGAAGGAGAGGGAAAGACGAAAGGAAGTGGGTTTTAAGGGAGAGGGTAAGGAGTCATTCCAATCACGGGAGCGGAAAGACTTACCTTAGGGGGAAAAAAGAACTCTTTGCCTTTGCAAATGTCTGCTTGTGTCTGTGTACGTGCGGTTAGATATGGATGTGTGTGCGAGTGTACACCTGTTCTTTTTTCCCCCTAAGGTAAGTCTCTCCGCTCCCGGGATTGGAATGACTCCTTACCCTCTCCCTTAAAACCCACATCCTTTCGTCTTTCCCTCTCCTTCCCTCTTTCCTGATGAGGCAACAGTTTGTTGCGAAAGCTTGAATTTTGTGTGTCTGTCGACCTGCCAGCACTTTCATTTGGTAAGTCACATCATCTTTGTTTTATATATATATATATATATATTTTTTTTTTTTCGGAGCCAGTGGTTCCTTCTTCTGGCAGAAGGGTTGAATGGGGAAGGAAGAGGGGTGAAGGAAAAGTACTAGAGGGGTTTAGGAAAAGGGGTACAGTTTGGAAGTCACACAGAACCCCTGGTCAGGAGAGACTTACCAGACGGGATGAGAAGTCTATCCTGACTTGGAGTTCTAGATGAGTTTCATGAACTCTACCCCTTCTCCCAAACCTCTCCAGCCCTTTTCCTTCACCCCTCTTCCTTCCCCTTCAATCCTTCTGCCAGGAGGAGGAGCCACTGGCTCTGAAAGCTTGCGTACGTAAAAAACCTTTTCTTTTATATGTGTGTTCTCCTGCCACCACTTGGAGAGTAGATTTTTTATCTGTCGAATTACATGATATAATATTGTGCTGGTTATGTGGTATATACATCAAAAGCTAATGATTCAAAAAAGTGTGTCTCCAACAGGACTATGCACAGTGTTCAAACTATCCTTCTGGTCAATGACAACTTAGCTTTATGGCAATAGTAGTTGTAATATTATTAGAGATACACTGTATTATAGATTTAAGTGAAGAAGAAAATGGACTTACAAATGTGAATATACATAAAAAATGCGATGAATATGTAGAGACAACTGAAACTGTGCCCCAGACAGTAACTCAAACCCAATGAATGAAGTCATTTCATCTATACCAATACAAAAAAGCTTAACCGTTGTGTCTGGCTGTTGGAACATGCTAATCTCCAAAATTACTACACGAATTTTTTTGGGGTTTCCACAGTTAACTTGAACATCGCTTGGGGCAACATGTAAGCATTATTTCATCAAAATTAGATCACAGAAAAGAAAGATACTGTAATTTAAAGTTTTAGAAATAACTGCCATGTCTTCCTGTTTTAACACACTAAAATTTGCATAGGGTTTTCAGAGGTAACATGAGAGTAGCTTGGCCAATGTATAGGCTTTATTTAATCAAAATCAGATCATGGAAAGAAAATACCATAATTTAAAGTTTTATGAGTCTGCACAGCTCAATAGTTTGGATGTTTACCTTAACTGTACCATATTAGTGGTTTCATATTAGACTAAAGAACCAACAAATGGTGATGTTAGCTTTTTTTTACCTCAATGATTTTTTTACCTCAGTTTTCAAAAGTTTACCTCAGTGACATAATTAAGTACCACAATCTATCTTTAAGAATACAAACACTGAATTTACTTGGCTGGGATATCCATATTTACTGATTTCGCTTCGTGTATTAAACACTTAATGATATTGGTTTGCTTCTTTTGATATGTTTTATTCATATTTGACTTTGTGGCTAGCAAAAATGAATTTACTGACAAAGTAATCCTACTGACTGAGGTACAGAACGCTAAAAAGTGATAGTATGCAAAGACCCTTCTTTAACTTCCGTTGTGAAGCATGGGCATACAACATATAAAGAAACATAAAAATGCGAGAAGTGATTACTAAACTTACATTTACTAACTCCCATATCAAACTCCTCTTGCCTACTCTAATTGATCTTCAATCTTACCTGCTGGATTCTTCCTGAGCTTCACAAGCTAGTACAAGTATTTCTTCAGTCAAGGTTGCAAGTGTGTGCTTCAGGAAGTTGGGCATGTGTATTGAATGGTGAACTGATGTATCATGGAACTCCACATCAATTGAATTTTCTTCTTCTGTGTCGTGGCAACGAACAATACCAACAGAGTTCCATACCTGAAAGTTGAACACATTATGCATACACTGCTTCCACAAAATATGCGATTATAAAGGAAGATATAAAAATTTTACCATATATCTATGCTGAAGATGGACTGGAGATGATGACGGTTGGAAAGGTGCTTGAACTTCACAAACAACATCTAGCAGATCAGCCTTCGCAAGAGTACTTTTCTTGCTCTCGATATCATCTTCATCATCTACTGTTGTGAGAAGAAACACAATAAGAACAATACACAAACACATAGAACCATTTACATCAAATAATATGAAGACTGAAAAGAAAGAAGGGGCAACACTGTCAGGTGATGACACAGAGACATATGTGGAGAAAGGGAAAGTCAGTGTAGATGTGTGGAGAACTAAGGACATATGCTAAGACGAATTATGAAAAGTGTAAAATCTCAAACATCTGTTACTTTCCCAACGTACCTGGATTTGGGTACTTACACTTGTCACTGCAAGAAGCATAAGCAGTTACTTTTTCCTACACATCACTACTTTCATTTCTGATTACCTATACCTATTTCATTTTTTCATCTAAATGCACCAAATAAAGAGGCATTTCCTTCACATCACTACTTTCATTTCTGATTATCTATACCTGTTTCATTTTTTCATCTAAATGCACCAAATAAAGAGGCATGTACACAACTTATGAGTTATACATTTAGAGTATGGAAGGATACAGATATTGACACTTCATAAAGTACTGAATCTTATCCTTACCCACCACTGGTGGACCCAAGATTACAGGAGGGGCAGGGAGGCACCCTCAGCTAGGGAGTGCGGTGAGCTTGTCACCCTGCAGAAAAGGTGGGTAGACAGTGTGAGGGGTTATTCACAAAGTGAACAAGTATGAGTTGGGGTGTGGAAACAATGGCATGAAGTATTTATTGTGTGATTAGTATTGTGTAATATTCAAAGATTATTTTTCTTCATGGTGACCGAACAGAATCCTAAACGGCAATGGCTAACTCAAGAGAAAATGTAAATAGTGTGTGTGTGTTCACATACTCTTGAGTGGATTTTAGGTCAACACAGGGATCTTTTCATGAACTCCTGTCATAATAAACCCAGTGTTAATCATAAACTGTTTAATTTCCAGATCCTGTTTCATTGTTGTAAGTTCGCTGTGATAGTAGCAGTACCAGATTGAGAGTATGTACATGTGTCTCAAAGGCATACAGTTATGGAAGTTATTACTGTGATAAGTATATATTAGGAGAAAGTTGTTGGGAAATGCTGTCTACAAATAGTCTGATGTCAAATCAAGACAAAAGCAAACAGAACTAGCAAGTCAAAGGTCGCACTGAGCCAACAAACAGTTTATAAAATTGTTGAACGACTGGGAAACTTACAAGCATCAGGTATATCTAACTCATCTCCTAGGGTACTGCCTTCTTGTGTTGGTACAGCAACAGATGCTTTTATCTTCTCAAGAGAGAATACGTTCTCTGCATCATCTTCTTCTTCATTTTCAAATACCCTGTCAATAGCAGGTATACCATTAACGATTTCTGTAACCTGAAATAATTAAGACACACATTACACACAACTGGCTTAATAGTTAAAAATGAAGTGGTTGGTTGGTTTGTGTAAAAGATGGGGGTGGGGAGGGGGGACAAAACTGCTAGGTTATTGGTCCCTCATTCCGATTAAAATAATTTCACAAGGGGTGGAGTAAAATAATCGACACATACAAAACACAACTGGAATAAAGGAGAAATCACACGACTGACAGAAGGGCATCAAATACTAAAATGGACAAAATTGGACAAGAAAACCAGAGAGAGGCATAAGAAACATGTAGAAGAGATCAAAACAAGAGAGCAGATTACCATGGCTGGCTGACCATGAGAAGAAATAAGAGAAGCCAGCCACTCTGCAACACATTAAAACCTCCACCCTAAAAGCACTAGGGTGGAGGACACAGACGGACAGAGGACATGCCCTACAACTTAGACCAAATGATAAAACCCACCCTCACGAATAAAACATTAAACTAAAGCTGCTGTTGAGGCACTGTCACCCAACACCAACGGTAGGGTGCTGGGAAAGTTAAAAGTCTGCCGCACAGCAGCTAAAAGTGGGTAGTCCAGCAAGAGGTGGACGACTGTCATTTGGGAGCCACAGTGACACTGAGCTGGGTCTTCGCGACAGAGAAGGTAACCATACGTTAGCCATGTATGGCCAATGCAGAGCCAGCAGAGGACCCCTGATTCCCTGCAAGAGGACCTCACGGAAGACTTCCACAGATTCGTTGTGCGTACTGTTAAGCCATTCCGTCTCCAAAAGCCAAAGAACCTTGCGGTGTAAGACAGAAAGCAGGTCAGTTATGGAGATGCCCATCTCCAGAAGAGGTTTCGGCATAGCCTGTTTGGCCAGCCTGTCAGCAAGTTCGTTGCCTCGGATTCCGATGTGGCCTGGGATCCACACAAACACCACTGAACGACGGGACAGTTCCACGGCATAGATGGACTCCTGAATGGACGCTACCAAAGGGTGGCGAGGGTAGCACTGGTCGATAGCTTGTAGGCTTCTCAATGAGTCAGTACACGGGAGAAATGACTCACCATGGCATGAACAGGCGTGCTCAAGAGCATGAGATATGGCCGCCAGCTCTGCAGTGAGAACACTGCAGCCATCTGGCAAGGAGTGCTGTTCAGTATGTCCTCCATGAACATATGCAAAGCCTACGTGACCATCACCCATTGAGCCATCGGTGTAAACCACTTCATGGCCTCGGTACATGTCAAGAATTGAGACGAAGTGATAGCGGAGAGCTGCAGGGTTAACAGAGTCCTTAGGGCCATGCGAAAGGTCCAGAAGAATCTGCGGCCTAGGTGTGCACCATGGAGATGTACAGGAATGGACCTCAAGGAGAGTTGGTAACAGGAAGGACTCCAGTTCAGACGAAGGGACCGGACACGAACTGCAATCGCAAGGCCTGACATGGGCCGCCAATGCAGGAAATCAACCGCCGTGGTTGGGAAAAGGAGACGGTAATTTGGATGCGCAGGAGAACTACGAAAGTGTGCAACATAACTGACGAGCAGTTGTGCACGCCTAACCTTCAATGGAGGGACTCTGGCCTCCACCACGACACTGGTCACTGGACTCGTTCTAAAAGCTCCCATCACTAGGCGACCACAACAGTGGTGTACTGGGTTGAGCAATTGCAATGCTGAGGGCACCAATGAACCATAAACCAGACTCCCATCATCAAGGCGGGATTGAACAAGGGCTCTGTAAGGCTGCAGCAGCGTAGAGCAATCTGCACCCTAGTTGGTGTTGCTCAGGCAGCGGAGGGCATTGAGATGCTGGCAGCACTTCTGCTTAAGCTGACGAAGGTGAGGTAGCTAAGTCAATCAGGCATCGAAAACCAGTCCTAATAATCGATATGTCTTGAGTGGATCGTCATCGAGGTAAAGTCTGGCTCTGGATGAATGGTGTGATGCCGACAGAAATGCATGACACACAACTTCGTGGCTGAAAACTGGAAGCTGCGGGCTAGAGCCAATGACTGCACCTTGTGAATGGCTTCCAGTAGGTGTTGCACAGAAACACCAGTATTGGAGGAGCAGTACGAAATGCAGGTCACCCGCATACAGAGGAGGTGAGACCGATGGCCTTACAGCTGCCGCTAAACCATTAATAGCCTCTAAAAATAGACACACACTCAATACGGAGCCCTGCGGAATGTCGTATGCTTTACATAAGTCAAAAAAGATGGCAACCAGATGTTGGTGTCTCGAAAAATCTGTTCGGATGGCAGACTCGAGGGACACAAGATTATCAAGATTACCGTATTTACTCGAATCTAAGCCGCACTTTTTTTCCGGTTTTTGTAATCCAAAAAACCGCCTGCGGCTTAGAATCGAGTGCAAAGCAAGCGGAAGTTCTTAAAAATGTCGGTGGGTGCCGCCACAACTTAGTTCTGCTGTCGAATATATGTAGCGCTACACAGGCATGCTTTTTAGGGTGCTGTTTGTAGGCACAAAGATAAATACTGGCGCCAAAACCGCTGCGTCAGTAAATAAATTTACAAAAAAAAAAAAAAAGGAGGTGGAAGACAAGCTTTTTTTTCTCCGCACCGAGTTTCGACCACTGCATTTTCATACATTATCCAACGAAGTAAATACTAATTCCGTATTGTTCATCTTCGAATGTAGCAGCATTTCAATGTACTTCGAAAACCCGACTGGCAAGAATGTTTAGGATGTTTGTCAATATGGCCAACTCTACGTTCTGAATTTTTTCCTATCTGTGAGAAGAGATGGTTGCTAATACGAACTTTTATAAATTGTGAATCACATGCAGTATTCTCGTCACCATAAGAATAATACGAATATAAACATTTTGCCATGTATTGTTTCTTGTTTGCTACTATCTCATTTAAATCCTGTCTGCGTAATAAACCACAAAACTACAGTGAGACAACAGCAAACGTGGAAGAATATACATATCATGTCATGTGTATATTTGTATTATTCTTATGCTAAACAGTGATACAGTCAGAAATGAAGCGAGGCAATTGCCTAGATTTTTAAATCTAAGATGACTCTAATTTCTGTGCAGAATGTAATGTACTAAAGAGGCGCCTGCAAAGATTTTCAAACGGAGAAAAATTTTCGCTAAACTCTCGTTCAGAACATCTTCTATCATACACAGCCTATTATTTGGTTCTTGTTAATCATTATCAAAGAAAGCAGCAGTGTAAGTAACAACAAGTAGCAGTCTCTTGCCATTATTTCGCTAATGAGACGATTCCTCTCTCTCTCTTTTTCTTTTTTTTTTATTTGTAAGGTGCGGTAGCGCGCTCAAAAGCACGCCTTGCCGCAATCGGCGACAGGCCGTAAATACGCAGTATCAGAGTACGACAAACAATGCATGACACAGTACAGTAATGCATTTTCAGCGTAGAGTGACGTAAACACCTATAACAAAGATAACTGCACTTATCAGATCAAAGAAAAATAAGCAATCAATTCAAACCAGACGAAGCACGTGAAAAAGGAAGGGTACCCGTATAAATACGGACGGAGCGCCTGACGCATAGCAATGGCTACCTGGTAAAGCTTAACTGCTAAGCTTACAACTCGAACCAAACTACTGTAGCTGTATCGTCATTCATTCGACCTAAATTGTCTCATATTACAGTGGACCAACTTTGTTTCGATTTGGAGAAGCTGCCTAAAACTTTTCTCTCCCCTTGAATTTCGAGTCTCAAATTTCAGGTGCGGCTTAGATTCGGGAAATTTTTTTCCCTTGATTTCGAGTCTCATTTTTCAGGTGCGGCTTAGATTTGAGTGCGGCTTAGACTCGAGTAAGTATGGTATCAGTGGTAGAGTGACCCTTGTGGAAAGCACCCGGACATGGAGCCAGTAAGCCACGTGATTCCAGGACTCGACCCAACCCAACTGCCGACACACCATATGTTAAAGTAGCTTACAAAGAACGTTGGTGAGGCTGATAGCTATCCACATCAAGCAGGGTTTTACCGGGGTTGAGCACCAGAATGATGGTGCTCTCCCACCACTGTGATGGAAAGGCGCCATTGCACCCAATCCGGTTGAAGATGATGAGGAGATGTCGTTTGTAGTCAGACGAGAGATGTTTCATTATCTGAAAGCAGATCTGATCTGGCCGAGGAGCTGTGTCGGGGCAATGAGCAAGGGCGCTGAGGAGTTCCCACTCTGTAAATGGGGCGTTATAGGGTTCACTGTGGCGTGTAGTGAACGAGAGGACGTTCCTTTCCATCCACCGTTTGAGGGTGCAAAAGGCTGAGGGGTAGTTCTCTGGCGCAGAGGCTCGAGCACAGTGCTCAGCAAATCGTGTTTGCGTCGGTAGATAACACGCCATTGAAGTTAATGGCAGAGACACCTGTTGGGGTACGGTATCCAAAAAGACGTCTGATCTTCGTCCAGACTTGGGAAGGTGATATATGGCACCCAATGGTCGGCAGATACCTCTCCCAACACTCCCGTTTCATCGTTTTATAAGCTGGCGAACGTGGGCATGGAGCCACTTAAAGGCTATTTTCTTTAGGTGCTCTAGGGAAGAGTGTCACTTATGTCGCTGGAGAGCTTGCCAATGCTCTTTAATTGCCTCAGCGACATCCAGCTACCACCAAGGGATTGTCCTTCGCTGGGGGCACCCTAAAGAACGAGAGATTGCATTTTCCACCACAGAAACGATCGCGACCTGATCAACGACAACATCAATGGCACCAAGTGGGGGAGATTCAACGGTGACATCAGATGTGAAGGCTTCCCAGTCTGCCTTGTTTAAAGCCCATCTGGGTAGGCGTCCGGGGGCATGACGCTGGGGGAGTGGCAGGGAGATGAGGAAGTGGTCACTACCACACAGGTCATCATGTGCTCTCCAGTGAATAGATGGGAGAAGGCCAGGACTGCAAACCGAGAGTTCAATGGCCGAATATGTGTCATGCGCCACACTGAAATGTGTAGAGGTCGAGTTGTGACAGTAAATTTTCAACCTCCTTACCTCGGCCAGTAAGCACGGTGCCACCCCACATGTGGTTAAGTGCGTTAAAATCTCCCAAAAATAGGAGAGTTTTAGGGAGTTGATCAATCAGTGCAGACAATACTTTCAGGGGTACTGCACCATCTGGAGGAAGATATACATTGCAGACAATTACTTCCTGCATCGTCCTTATCCTGACAGCCACAGCTTCAAGAGGGGTTTGAATGGGCCCAAGTTCATTGGATACTGAGTTTAGGACATACATGCAAACTCCACCTGACACTCTATAACAGTCATACTGTTCCTGTAATATCCCTTATAGCCGTGGAGGGCAGGGGTCCGCATTGCCGGGAACCAGGTTTCCTGGAGGGCAATGCAGAAAGCAGGTGTAAAGCTTAACAGTTGGCATTGGCATAGCTCAGTCAGGTGGTGGAAAAAACCGCCACAATTCTACTGGAGGATTACTTGATCACTGGGAAGGCATGAAACATGCAATGAGGCAGTCTACACCTCAGGGTCACCTGCTGCCACCAGATGAGTACCTTTGCGATCGACATCCATTGTGTCTGAGCGACCAGCAAGATATAGGTTCTCAGCCGACACCAGAATCTCCACCTCATCCTCTGACACAGAACTTGTAGGTAGTGGTGGTGAGGGTGCCACCGCAGTGCCTTGGTTCTTGGGGGTCTTTTTCTTTTTAGGTTTCTCTCACTGCTCCTTAGGTTTGTCCAGCTGGGAGGGCTTCACTGATTCAGTCTCAAGGACAGGAGGACCATGAAGCCTTACGACCAGCTAACTGTGGTTGCTTCAGCCACTGGCATGTGTCATCTTTGCCACTGGTGGGAACCTGGAAAGGGAGTAACCCAAGGGATCCCTTCCAGGCGAGAGGAGCCAAAGAGAGCTGGGAGGGCTTCACTGATTCAGTCTCAAGGACTGAGGAGGACCTAGAAGCCTTACGACAAGCTAACTGTGGTTGCTTCAGTCACTGATGTGTGTCATTTTTGCCACTGGTGGGAACCTGGAAAGGGAGTAACCCAAGGGATCTCTTCCAGGCGAGAGGAGCCGAAGAGGACTTACGCTTCTCTGGCTGAGAAGTGGGAGCTGACGTCCCCGATAGTTGGGGGGGGGGGGGGGGGTTTGCTCCTGAAGTAGTTTGTGCAGGAGCAACAGGGAAGGAAGTGGGCCCCACCATCAAGGGAGCAGATGGAGTCTGACAGCTCTGATAACCAACTGTACATGGCGGAACGGAAGATGGTAGAACCGTTGTCGTAGAGGCGGCGTAGGTTGACATCATATGCAACAGGGAAGGAAGTGGGCCCCACCATCAAGGGAGCAGATGGAGTCTGACAGCTCTGGTAACCAACTGTACATGGCGGAACGGAAGATGGTAGAACCGTTGTCGTAGAGGCGGCGTAGGTTGACATCATATGCATAAGATGTAGCCTCTCATATTTTCTCTTAGCCTCAGTGTAGGTCAGCTGCCCCAGGGTCTTGTATTCCATTATTTTTCTTTCTTTCTGGAGAATCCCGCAGTCAGGTGAGCAAGGTGAGTGGTGCTCTCTGCAGTTGACACACAAGGGAGGCGGGGCACATGGAGTATTGGCATGTGAAGGACATCCACAATCTCGACAAGTGACACTGGAAGTACAGCAGGAAGACATATGGCTGAACTTCCAGCACTTAAAGCATCGCATCAGGGGAGAGATATATGTCTTCACGTCACAGTGGTAGACCATCACCTTGACCTTCTCAGATAATGTGTAACCCTCGAAGGCCAAGATGAAGGCACTGGTGGCAACCTGATTATCCCTTGGACCCCCGTGGATGCGCCGGATGAAATGGACACCTCGCCACTCTAAATTGGCGGATATATCATCTTCAGACTGCAGAAGAAGGTCCCTGTGAAATATGATACCCTGGACCATATTTAAGCTCTTATTGGGTGCGATGGAAACAGAAACATCCTGCAGTTTGTTACATGTGAGTAGCACCTGTGATTGGGCAGAAGATGCTGTTTTGATCAAGACTGACCCTGAACGCATTATGGACAAGCCCCCCACCTCCCAACTTGTCCTCTAAATGCTCCACCAAAAACTGAGGTTTCATTGGCAAGAAAGATTGCCCATCAACTCTTGTACATATGAGGTACAGGGGCAAATAAGCTTCGCTACCATCCTTAGCTTGGCGTTCATCCCATGGTGTGGCCAGGAGGGAGGGAGAGGGAGGGGAGGGGGGGGGGGGGGGAGATTTGGGGCCGTATTCCTTAGCACTGAAGTTAGACCTTGACCGCTTAGAGACTGCTGGTGTTTGACCACCAGCAAGAGATGATGTACTATGTTTCATGGCATGTCCTCCACCCACTCCAACCAGAGGCCCTCACCATGGGTGCCACCCAGCCACAGCAAAGGCCACCTGACAGGATGGCCAATGCCGGGAGTCCCGATGCCCCAGGGTGACGGGCATCTACTCATTGGCATACATGGGGAGTTAAAAGTGCAGGCATCAGCAGAGTGATCACTGTGTGGTCAGGGGGCTACAACCAACAGGGTGCAAGGCGGCCCCAGCACAACTACCGTGCAGGATATCAGGCGCAAAAGGGCTAAGAAGTCCATCATCGTCGACAGTGCAGAAAGCAATACTGCACAGTGGATGCAGGAAAACGCACCCAGGAGGGTGACCTCACCCAAGAGCTGGAGAATGAGCGGAAGTGTAGAGCCATGTTGCCAAAGGATGCGAGACGTCTCAGCGCACAATGGACACTATGCACCATGTAAGGCGTCCTTTCCCAATTGGCTCGTCGTTCTGGAAAATTTTGAAAAATGGAAGTCAAACCCTACAGGAGACCATCACATAAAGGCCGAAACATGTGAGACTCCTTTTAGTCACCTCTTATGACTGGCAGTAATACCTTGGGCCTATTCTAACCCCCGGACCCACAGGGTGTGAATGAAGTGGCCATAGCCCTTTACAAGAAAAACAATTAAATCAATATCGCAAGTGTACCATCATCATAAAATAGTATTTATTAACTTTATTTATATTAAAATTAGATCAGAATCAATTATCTTACATAATAAAATGTGGCCATAGCCCTTTACAAGAAAAACAATTAAATCAATATCGCAAGTGTACCATCATCATAAAATAGTATTTATTAACTTTATTTATATTAAAATTAGATCAGAATCAATTATCTTACATAATAAAATGTCCTATATAAAAGTTTTGTAGGGCAGTCTGGTATGAAACAACTGGCCAACGAATAGATTAATTCAAGAATGCCCTGCTGACTAAAATCACTTATGTGCACAATCTGACAAAACGCTTAACTAAATGATGAGTTCAAGTTCCTATGGACAGAAGGAACAAAGCATAAGTTGTAGAATGATTCAAATGGAAGTAAGAAATACTGACAATCCACAGGTAAAAGGACTAATAATACCTCTATAAGAAAAAAAAAATATATAACCCAAAGCGAGGACTATTGATGTGCCATTCCTGACAACTTTCTTTCTTTCATCTCTTTACTACTAATCATATTCTCTCCAATTTCCATCGGAGTCCCCTACTTTCTGCACTCACCTTAGCTTCCTCCACTGGTAGGCAGTCCTCCACTGTGCCCAGCTGACCAGTGAAATCACAGTAGGCTATTTCTCCATTGCCCAAAGGGTTCCACACCAGCCCACATATGCACACAGTCTGATCATGCTGCACTATTACAACTTTGGACTGACTATTGACATTCCAGATACATATGTCACCACCTGTTGTAGCTCCTGCGATATACTGGCCGCAAGGTGAGAAAGCGCAGATTGAAAAAGCCTGCAATTTGTATGTGGTGATAGATTACTCATCAAACAGAAGAAATGATCTTCAGTAAACAGACATGTACAAGGAATAATATATCATTTAACTTTAATATAAAATCATTGTTTGTGTGAAGGCTGTTAATAACAAACTCCAAGTTTTTAAATCAAAGTTGAAGACTCCCCTCCTACAAATTCTTATTCCCAACATCAATACTTTATGTCTACTCAGTCACATTATGGGATAAATTCATTAAAATAAATAACTAGCAGGCAATTCTGTTTATTTATGAGTAACTGTATTTCTTTATTCTAGCCAGATTAGGACAATTATGCCATCTCTTACAACTACCCAGACATTCCACAGATTGTACACAATTTTCATAATGACACAGAGAAGAGGATTGTAAAAATACTTACATTTAATATAGAATACAACACCAGAAGTAACAACAACATAATTTGTGGAACACACCAGTAGCAACAGTAGGGAAAAAAAAACAAAGCTTATTTTAGTTCATGAAAAACTTAACAATGAAGAGAGATTAGAGTCAAGCACATTTAAACTGAGGATAGTGGCAGCTATGGGCATGAGAGGAAGTAATGCGAGAGGCAGAGAAAGAGGAACATAACAGAACTCAAGTAGTGAAAAGAGGGGTAACGAAGTAGAAGTATTGATTCAGAAACGAAATGAGAATAAAGTACAACTGAGAGAAGAAGGAAGAATTTACTTTACTGTTTCGCACAGGGTAAGTAGCCACATTGTGTTAATGTCTTGGGCAAAGTTATGACATTCACAAAAATAAGGGTTTCTGCTTTTTCTTAAATGCAACAGAGCATTGAACTGAGTGCAAAATGCAAGTTAGACTGATAGTGTTATTACAATTGTAAATCATTAAAACAGAATGGGAAGTGCAAAAGCTGTTCAGGCAAAGAGAATCCAGACTCAACATCGAAGACTTTCACATTGCATTCTCGTATAAAATCTTCTCGGTGTTTTAGAGTGCATCAAATTGGAGTTAAAATTTGAGCTTTTGAAGATTATCACCAACTTCTTCGTAAGAAGAAGATTATCTGCTTCCTTTTGTAGTGGCATTCAAGCTTGTCAAGCTTTAAAGGAAGCGGACTTTGTTCCCAGCAAGCAGTCATCTCCTGAAGAAGAAGGAGGTAATAATCTTGAAAAGCTTGACTTTTAACTCCGATGTGACGAGGTCCGAACAACCAAAAAATTTTATACAAGAATATAGACTTTGTTACTGGATTCAGCCATCCTGATATTGGTTTTCCTCAATGACTCAGGACAAATTTCAGGATGGTTTTTAACAATTGGCCATGGCTGAGACCTTCCCTTTCCTGATCCTTTATTGAAACTTGAATGAAATATAGAGTAAATTGTGTGTGTTTGCAATTATTACCACTGTGTTTAGTTATTTTCACTCCGGAATTTAGCAGTTCCCTTTTCGAAAGAATCATCATTCTAATTCCTCCATTGAACATAACTTTCTTGCTTTTCTTTACTAACTGCTACTTACTTTCCATTAATAAACAGCAATATAAATTTCTTTGTGTCACAAGGTTTTCTGAATTTATATTTAACATGAGCAGCATGATTTATTCCTTAAATATCTATTTTTTTTCTACAGAGTACAGAATAGACCAAAATGTTAAACAGCTGACACTGGCACTCAAAACATTTGGTACAGCTATAATCTATAAGCAATCTACGTAAATAAATATTCATTTGTTCAAAATCTTAAATCTCTGAAATTTCCTCACTAATTGCTTTGAAATTTTGACACAACGTTGCATTTCAATATGCATATTTTTACACATCTACTGCAGTGCCACTTTTTAAAAGTATATGTAATATATGAATATACAGTTTTTCTCTCCTGTGAGTCATCACATGCATTTTCCCTGATGTTTTGACAGATATTTTAAATTTTGTTTTTGCAATGTGTAGCTGGAGTCAGCCCAAACACATATGCCTCATCATGTCTCTTATTCTATGCCCAGAGCGAATGGAAAGTGTCTTCTCACGTCCCATTACAAACAAAAATATTTTTAAAGCTGAACCTTACGTGCAGCCCCAAATTAGTCTCATGTGGTATTTGTTTTATTGTTATGTATTAGTAGGGACCATAATACACAAAGAATAGCCAGCACTCCAGCAGCAAATGAGCAAAGCTCCTGCACGGCAGTAGCAGTCAGCACATTCCAGGGCAATACTGTCACTGCTGGAGCACTAATTATTCCTCATGTTTCACTGTTCCTGTCAATAACATCATTAAAACGAATATCACACTAGACTAACTTTGGGCCACTATACCAATTGGGCACATAATATCCCACTTAAAAAACAATTTTTTCTATAACAGGAAGCAAACCAATGCTTTTTGTCAATGCTGGGCATCACATGCAAGACAAGAAGAGCAGCATTTTGTTTGGGCTGACTCCAGCCACACACTGCAAAAACAAAATTGCAAATATCTGCTGACACATCAGAAAAATTTCGCCTGATGGTTCTTATGAGAGAGAGAGAGAGAGAGAGAGAGAGAGAGAGAGAGAGAGATATCAGTTTATTGTTGTTACCAAAAATCACGAGAAATACTTGAATAATTTACTTCAAATTTTTGAATGGTACTCTAATGAACATTTGGATGGACTGAAGCTATATATTTTTAAATATATCATATGTCTGCTTGTGTCTGTATATGTGCGGATGGATGTGTGTGTGTGTGTGTGTGTGTGTGTGCGCGCACGTGCGCGAATGTATACCTGTCCTTTTTACCCCCTAAGGTAAGTCTTTCCGCTCCCGGGATTGGAATGACTCCTTACCCTCTCCCTTAAAACCCACATCCTTTTGTCTTTCCCTCTCCTTCCCTCTTTCCTGATGAAGCAACCGTGGGCTGCGAAAGCTTGAATTTTGTGTGTGTGTTTGTGTGTCTATCAACATACCAATGCTTTCGTTTGGTCAGTACATCATCTTTATTTTTAGATATATATATATATATATATATATATATATATATATATATATATATATATATAACTTTCGCTTTTCCCACATAGATATATTTTTCCCACGTGGAATGTTTCCCTCATATATATATATATATATATATATATATATATATATATATATATATATAAAAACAAAGATTCTGTAACTTACCAAACGAAAGCATTGGTACGTTGATAGAAACAATAACAAACACAAACACACACACAAATTTCAAGCTTCCGCAATACACACACAAATTTCAAGCTTCCGCAACCAACGGTTGCTTCATCAGGAAAGAGGGAAGGAGAGGGAAAGACGAAAGGAAGTGGGTTTTAAGGGAGAGGGTAAGGAGTCATTCCAATCCCGGGAGCGGAAAGACTTACCTTAGGGGGAAAAAAGGACAGGTATACACTCGCATACACACACATATCCATCCGCACATAACAGACACAAGCAGACATATGTAAAGGCAAAGAGTTTGGGTAGAGATGTCAGTCGAGGCGGAAGTACAGAGGCAAAGATGTTATTGAATGACAGGTGAGGTATGAGCGGCGGCAGCTTGAAATTAGCGGAGGTTGAGGCCTGGTGGGTAATGGGAAGAGAGGATATATTGAAGGGCAAGTTCCCATCTCCAGAGTTCTGATAGGTTGGTGTCAGTGAGAAGTATCCAGATAACCCGGATGGTGTAACACTGTGGCAAGATGTGCTGGCCGTGCACCAAGACATGTTTAGCCACAGGGTGATCCTCATTACCAACAAACACTGTCTACCAGTGTCCATTCAGAACTCCAGAGATGGGAACTTGCCCTTCAATATATCCTCTCGTACCAACACTTTCGTTTGGCAAGTTACAGAATTTTTGTTTTTAATATATTTTTCCCATGGGGAATGTTTCATAGGGTGTTACAAAAAGGTACGGCCAAACTTTCAGGAAACATTCCTCACACACAAAGAAAGAAAATATGTTATGTGGACATGTGTCCGGAAACGCTTACTTTCCATGTTGGAGCTCATTTTATTACTTCTCTTCAAATCACATTAATCATGGGATGGAAACACACAGCAACAGAACGTACCAGCGTGACTTCAAACACTTTGTTACAGGAAATGTTCAAAATGTCCTCCGTTAGTGAGGATACGTGCATCCACCCTCCGTCGCATGGAATCCCTGATGCGCTGATGCAGCCCTGGAGAATGGCATATTGTATCACAGCCGTCCACAATATGAGCACGAAGAGTCTCTACATTTGGTAATTTGGTACCGGGGTTGCATAGACAAGAGCTTTCAAATGCCCCCATAAATGAAAGTCAAGAGGGTTGAGATCAGCAGAACGTGGAGGCCATGGAATTGGTCCACCTCTACCAATCCATCGGTCACCGAATCTGTTGTTGAGAAGCGTACGAACACTTCGACTGAAATGTGCAGGAGCTCCATCGTGCATGAACCACATGTTGTATCGTACTTGTAAAGGCACATGTTCTAGCAGCACAGGTAGAGTATCCCGTATGAAATCACGATAACGTGCTCCACTGAGCTTAGGTGGAGGAACATGGGGCCCAATCAAGACATCACCAACAATGCCTGCCCAAACGTTCACAGAAAATCTGTGTTGATGACGTGATTGCACAATTGCGTGCGGATTTTCATCAGCCCACACATGTTGATTGTGAAAATTTACAATTTGATCACGTTGGAATGAAGCCTCATCCGTAAAGAGAACATTTGCACTGAAATGAGGATTGACACATTGTTCGATGAACCATTCGCAGAAGTGTACCCGTGGAGGCCAATCAGCTGCTGATAGTGCCTGCGCACGCTGTACATGGTACGGAGACAACTGATTCTCCCGTAGCACTCTCCATACAGTGACGTGGTCAATGTTACCTTGTACAGCAGCAACTTCTCTGATGCTGACATTAGGGTTATCGTCAACTGCACGAAGAATTGCCTCGTCCATTGCAGGTGTCCTCGTCGTTCTAGGTCTTCCCCAGTCGCGAGTCATAGGCTGGAATGTTCCGTGCTCCCTAAGACGCCGATCAATTGCTTCGAACGTCTTCCTGTCTGGAAATCTGTCTCGATACAAATGTACCGCGCGACGGCTATTGCCCCGTGCTAATCCACACATCAAATGGGCATCTGCCAACTCTGGATTTGTAAACATTGCACTGACTGCAAAACCACGTTCGTGATGAACACTAACCTGTTGATGCTATGTACTGATGTGCTTGATGCTAGTACTGTAGAGCAATGAGTCGCATGTCAACACAAGCACCGAAGTCAACATTACTTTCCTTCAATTGGGCCAACTGGCAGTGAATCGAGGGAGTACACTACATACAGATGAAACTAAAATGAGCTCTAACATGGAAATTAAGGGTTTCCGGACACATGTCCACATAACATATTTTCTTTATTTGTGTGTGAGGAATGTTTCCTGAAAGATTGGCCGTACCTTTTTGTAACACCCTGTATATATAAAGGGGAAACATTCTTACCTAAAATCTTGAAAACTGTTAACCAATTAATTTCAAATTTTTACACAATATTCTTATGGACATTTAGAAGGACATATGCTATATATTTTAATATATAGCATATATAAATATACATTGTGGTCAGCAACAATCTTAAAAGCTTGTAAGGACATTGCAGAGCAGGTTGTGCTGAAAAACAATTATTAAAAAAATCAATATACTGTGCCATTTCCGAGTTAATTAGCATTGAAATTAGCCAATCATTCCATTGCGCACAAAAATTCAAGCAGCCCACCGGATACAATTAGTGTCAGTTGTTCTCATAGTTTAAGTGATAGCGCATGAGACTGTTCGGTCTTCGACTCAGGTTCAATCCTTACTGCCGTCTCATGTCCAGCTTTTGTATTGCCTTCTTGTTCAGTTTTAGGAAACCAAATGAAGGACAAGTTTGGTGGAACCATCTCTGGCGGCCACTTGAATTTGTGTGTGCAATGGCCTGATTGTCTAACTTCAATGCTAATTAACTCGTAAATGGCACAATGTGTCAAATCTTTTTCTTAACAATTATTTATCAACACAATCTACCCTGCAACACCCTTACACACTTTTCAGACTGTTTATTACCACCTTCTATATCTAATATATAAAAGGTGAAACGACACTCTAATGGGCATTCAGACAGACATTGGCCATACACTTTTTATATATATAATACATAAATACTGTACATATCAGAAAGGGTAAACATTATTACCAAACATCTCGGAAAATACTTGACTGATTTACTTTAGGTTTTTACATGATACTATAACAAAGATTTTTACACGCTACTATAACAAACATTCAAATGGACATAGGCTGTATTTTTATAAAACAAGAATCTACAGGTTTTCTATTAAAACCAACCGTGAGAAAGACAGTGTCGTGCTGTGCTCTATTTGAAAATGTGTGTGTGTGTCTTTTCTTTCTCGCAATCAGTTTTAACTATGATAGCAGGGCATTTAAAGCATCAGGAAAACTATTCCTCCCATGTATATTATCTCTTATTAGATATAACGTCTCCATAATTAAAAACTGTCATGTATATTCTTTCTCATTATAAATAGGATGTCCATAGTTAACGTTCCAGTTGCAAAACATAGTAGGAAGAGACCCACTTCTCAGAAACATGTCAAATTTGGGCAGTATATTACTGACACATGGGGAAACATCACAGAAAACAACAATAATAATAATAATAATAATAATAATAATAATAATCTCATCAATACATTGGGCTCTAAGTGTCAGAATATGCAAACCAACAGACACGCAACACACAGCTGTTCTTCAGTTTGCGTCTGAGACATCCAACATGACTATTTCCATAAAGAGTCATGTACTGAGCTAAATCTCTTTACCAAGAATATGATTGTGTGTCTAGAGCGCTGTAGAAGGGTATGAAAAAAAGGCATTGGTCTGATGTCTGCAAAGAGTCTGGAGATAATGATTACAAAATTCGAAAAGATAGGTTCTTTTGATGTGCAATGTGGCAGAGAGAGGAAAGCAGTTGATCCGACATCTGTTGAAGATGTGGCCAGAGAACTGTGGGAGTGGTCAAGAGGTGTGTACAAATATGCAGTGCATGGGAAATTACCTGAATGCTGGACACACCTGTGAGCATGGTGCATAAGATCCTATGAAACATTCTGCACTGTTAGCCATACAAAATCACCCATGTTCAGAAGTTGCTTCCTTTTGACCTGCCAGTAAGACAAACATTCGCCCTGGAATTCCTTGCTCAGATGGATGTGGACAATGCATGCCCATAGAACATTCTGTGGACAAACGATGCCCATTTCCATCTCCAAGGACATGTCAACAAGCAAAATTGCAGAACATGGGCTCGTACAGGTACAGGTTGACAGTATCTTTTACTGAAGAGATGAAATCTGTAGGTTTGGAATGTTTTGCAATCTGTTTTACACTGATACCCGTATAACATCCAGATGATTCAGCAACTGAAACCTCATGATCTGCTGCAATGTTCTGAATTCGCTCTTCAGTTTCTGGCACAGATTGAAGTTGATGACATGTGGTCGGGCAATATTCTATGGAGTGATAAGTCACATTTTACACTACAGGGTGTAATGAATACACAGAACTGCCGAGTTTGGGATACTGTTAAACTGTGAGTTGTGTGTGAAGAGCCATTACACTCGTCATACGTGACTCTGTGGTACAAATTCACAAGCATCTTCAGTCTCAGTCCACTGTTCTTTCAAGAGAATACACCCAAAGGGCCTCTCAGGTGTACCACGACTCTGCGTGTTATTGAGCCCTACTTTGTATGGCATTTTATTCCTGCTTTCGAAAAGTGCAACTGTGTGGAAACCAGCACTTTCATGCAAAATGGGGCAGATCTGAATCTATGTGACATTTAGCTCTGGGGATATCTAAAATAATGTTTTTACCAGGGACACGTTCAGCCTCTACCTGATCTAAAGGCCAATATACTGGAACCTGTTGCTCAGATTCCACTGAAACTGCTGTCAGCAACTGTTGACCACGTCATTTTTCGGATGCAGCATCTTGTCAATGTCTCCTGTGCCCATACTGAACAAACTGTGTGAGTGGTGGTTAAAAATAAAAGCAACATTATGCCTTTCTCACTCGTTTGATTTTTTCTGCCCACGTCCCACTTCTAATCCATTACATTGCAAACATTTCTATACGTCTTTCTCGAATTCACAGGGCTAGATTTGCACCTGGTGGCCAAAATTGGAACTACTTTTTTTCCAGAGTAAATTGGTTCCACATTCAGCCATCAACCAAGTTTCACTGCCATACAATAATTACAGCCCACTCTGGACCTCAGTGAGTAGCCGCACTTACAATATAACCACCGAGTACCTGCCACCCCCCCCCCCCCCTCCCACTTTCATAGCCAGCAAACTGCTAGCTCCCTCCGAGCTGTTATCCACCCACCCCCCAGTTCCATTTCCTGCCTCCCTCTCCTCCTTCCCATCCCAACACACTATCCCCACCATAACCAGTCCACCTGCTGAAAAATACAAGGGTTGCTCTCATAGTAATGCCTCCTATTTTTTTGTGGTGACTTTGGATGTCCGCGCCAGATGTCATTGGTGCAGTACTAAAGCTTGAACCTTCCTCTTTCATTTTCAGGTGGTTCCTTTGTATGTGGTATTGGCACCAGCAGAGGAGTGTTTCAAAATGGAGCCTGGTATAGACATGCGTATAAATGTGAGATTGAATTCCTCACTGCTGAAGAAATTGCACCAATTGAAATCCATCGTCGCTTGCTAATTGTGTATGGAGACAATATAATAGACGTGAGCAATGCGAGGCAATGGGTATGACATTTTCAAGGTGGTGAAAAGGGTGTGCATGACAAGCCACGGCCGGGTCAACCCTGCACAGTTACCACTTCTCTCAATGAGGAGTATCTTGATCAACTCATCTGTTCTGATCAGTGGAAAAAAACCTGATAATTGTGTGCTGAGCTAAATGTCAGCTGTAATGTCTTGGAAACAATGTTAGAACATCTCAGTTATCGCAAAGTCTGTGCAAGATAGGTATCGCGGATGCTTATAGAAGAGCAAAAAACTCATCAAATGGAAATTTGTCAGGACCAGTTGGATCAATATGAAACTGAATGTGACAATTTTCTGAATAGCATTGTCACCAGGGACGAGACATGGTGTCACCACTACGACCTGGAATCCAAAAGACAGTCCATGGAATGGCGACATTCGAATTCTCTGCCAAAGAAGAAATTCAAAACACAACTGTCTGCAGGCAGAGTGATATGCACAGTTTTCTGGGATAGCCAGGGTGTGGTTCTTTTGGATGTTCTGGAGCCTGGAGGAACTGTCAATTCAGCAAGCTACAAGATGACACTGACTATGTTGAAAGCCGGAATTTCCAGGGTAAGACCAGAGAAGAAGACCAACTTTCACCTGCAACATAACACCACCAGGACTCACACCAGCTTTGCGGCCACACAACTCATTGTAAAATTCGGCTGGACTGTCTTACCTCATCCACTGTACAGTCCCAATTTAACACATTCAGACTTCCATCTCCTAGGGCCTCTGCAAGATGAACTACATGGCAAACATTTTTAAGACTCGGATGCTGTTGTTAAAGCTGTAAGAAAGGGGTTAGCCTCAGCTGGTTCTGATTTTGAAGTGCGGCATGCAGGCCCTGGTTCATCGTTGGCAAAAGTGGGTAACGAATGGTGGTGACTGTGTGGAAAACTGGCAGTCTGTAAATGAAATATTGCTTTATTAACTGTGTTGTTGTGATTTATGTTATCTCCTGTAGTTTCTCTGAGTAAAAATAGGAGGCATTAAGGTCGGAACGACCCTCATAGCACTGGCACTGTTAGTCAAGCCCGCACCATGTAGGAGCATAGGAGTGTGTGTATGCTCCCCCCCCCCCCCCCCCCCCCCCATCCCCCTCTAGGACTTCAAAGGATAACTCAAAAGCTAGCAAATTTTCTTTCATGTGGGTCCATTGACAACTCAATGTTTCTGCTTTTCGATGAGTGGTCTCCTTTAATCCTAAGATATACAAATATATATGTAGTATATAAAGGGAACCATCGTTACCAAAAATCTTGAAAAGTTATTGACCAATTTACTTCAAATTTTTACAGGACACTAATAAACATTCATTCTGTTAAAACTGATTGCTAAGCTTTACTCTGTTGTAAATGTGTGTTGTTTTATTTTTATCTTGCAATCAGTTTTCACTACAATAGCAGAGCCCAATGAACCATGGACCTTGCCACTGCTGGGGAGACTTGTGTGCCTCAATGATACAGATGGCTGAACTGTAGGTGCAACCACAACGGAGGGGTATCTGCTGAGAGGTCGGAGAAACGTGTGGTTCCTGAAGAGGGGAGCAGCCTTTTCAGTAGCTGCAGGGGCAACAGTCTGGATGATTGACTGATCTGGCCTTGTAACATCAACCAAAACGGCCTTGCTGTGCCGGTATTGCAAACGGCTGAGAGCAAGGAGAAACTATACCATAATTTTTGCTATCGGCATGCAGATTTACTGTATGGTTAAATGATGATGCCGTCCTCTTGGGTAAAATATTCCGAGGGGTAAAACAGCCCCCATTCAGATCTCCGGGTGGGGACCACTCAGGAGGATGTCGTTATCAGGAGAAAGAAAACTGGCATTCTATGGATCGGAACGTAGAATGTCAGATCCCTTAATTGGGCAGGTAGGTTAGAAAATTTAAAAAGAGAAATTGATAGGTTAAAGTTAGATATAGTGGGAATCAGTGAAGTTCAGTGGCAGGAGGAACAAGACTTCTGGTCAGGTGAATACAGGTTTATAAACACAAAATCAAATAACGGTAATGCAGAAGTGGGTTTAACCCTTTCCACTCCAATGTCGAGTGCCACTCGACATCGCGAAATTTGTTTTCTGCTCCGATGTCGAGCCTCATTCGACACGACTTTTCGAAGCTCTCAGATGTATTTCGAGTCTACTAGGCATTATTGCTGCCATCTAGAAGAACTAGTGTTAACTCAGTGTCGAACAGTAGCAGCTGTGTTAAGTCAAAGATTGTAATTATTATGTTCAAGTCCACGCGCTCGAAATGGCTAGTTCTTCACGTACAGTCCTTTCTGAGGAAGAGATTTTAGATCTTTTAGAGCAATCTCTAAGTGAAAACGAGAGTGAAAATGATTTTGATTATGATAGTTATTCATTTCAAAACAATTTGAGTGACAATGACGAGGAAAACAGTGACAATGTGCATGTTTCTAGTGATTCAGCAGAGGATTCGTGGCGAATGTGGAGCGCCACTGACACTGACTTCACAGATTTTCCTTTTGACGAATCAAAGTGTGGTTTTATAACAGAAAGTAGTTTTGTCTCATCATCGCCCGTCGGATTCTTTCAATTAATTTTTACAGATAACCTATTTCAACAAACAGCAGATGAAACGAATAGGTATGCTACATCAAAAATATGTAAAGTGACACCACTTCCACAACATTCTGCATGGTGGGACTGGAGAAATGTTACCACGGAAGAAATGAAACGCTTCCATGGTATGCTACTGAATACGGCATTACAAAAGTGTAAGAACTTGCAGGACTTTTTTTCAAGAGAATGGTTACAATTATCCAACTTCTTTCCAGACTGTTTTAGTCGCCGATGATTTGTGCAAATTTTCTGGGCACTTCATGTTTCTAATCCGATGAGTGCTACACGTGTCAACAGTCAGGTTCAGTCACGTCTGAGTAAAGTGACAAATGTACTGACTTACTTGTCTGGCACGTTTCTCGAAATTTATTGGCCATATCGGTATTTAGCTGCTGATGAATCTACAGTATCGTTCAAGGGTTGTGTATTATTCAAAATGTACAATCCTCAAAAACCAACAAAATGGGGATTCAGAGTTATGTAATTTCAGATTCATCAAATGGTTATATCTGCAGTTTGATACCATCTTTTGGCGCTGTAACAACTGAGTCATTGATTTGTCCACACATGAATTTTTCTGAGAGAATAGTTCTTCAGCTGCTAGCTAATATCAGAAATGCTACAGGGCAATCAGGGTATCATATGTACACTGACCGTTTTTATACAAGTGTTGAAACAGAACATGCATCTCACAGGAACGATTCAGGCCAATCGCAAAAACCTTCCAGTTGCAATCAAGAAAGGAGCTCTGCATCCAAGAAAGCACAAAATAAAATGCCTCCGCGAGAACAAAATGATGGTTCCGGCATGGCAAGATAAACGAACAGTTCTCATGCTTTCTACAAAAGCCAATAACTCAGTGTCACTTATAGAAAGGAGAAACAGAAAAGAAAGGGAAGAAATAAAGAAACCAAATGTGATTATTGATTATACTTCAAAGATGGGTGGAGTTGATCAATCTGTAGGACTTGTAAACAGCTATTTACTATACAAGAACCACTGTGAGAAAAACAACTTGACATTACCGTCTCAAAAAGCATTCCGTAAAAGTGTTATAAGAGGATTAGTTGCCGAAGAAAGAACTCAAGGACAGAAACAAGGACGTCGTTCAACTTCTGATGACAAGGAACGCTTGAATGGAAAGTTGCACATTATCAACAAGTGTCCTGGGAACAAGCATAAGGATTGTGCAGTGTGCTCAAACAGAAAAAAGAAAGGTGGCAGGCGTGAAACTGTGTATCACTGCGAAACATGCTCACGAAACCCAGCTCTCCACCCTGAAGAGTGTTTCAAAAAATACCACACAATGGAAAGTTTTGTACTGTAAAAGCTTACGTAAATATATGACAAAAAGCACACAGTTTGTTTTAATTTGTACCCAAATTGTTGGCCAGCGGCCACATTGTTTCCACAAAGAGATCCGCGCAAATCTCTGCGGTGCACTGCCGCCCAGGCGGCGGGGATTTAAATAAGAGCGCGCAGAGCCGCCCTGTGTCTGCCTTACGGAGTGCAAAGGGTTAATAATGAATAAAAAAAAGCTGGAACATGGATAAGCTACTACAAACAGCATAGTGAATGATTTATTGTAGACAAGATAGACACGAAGCCCATGACTACCACAGTAGTACAAGTTTATATGCCAATTAACTCTGCTGATGATGAAGAGATTGAAGAACTGTATGATGTGATAAATAAATTATTCATATAGTTAAGGGAGTAAAAAATTTTGTAGTCATGGGGGGGAGGGGGGACTGCAATGTGACTGGAAAAAGGGAAAAGTAGTGGGTGAATATGAACAGGAGGTAAGGGATGAAAGGGAAAGCCACCTGGTAGAATTTTGCACAGAGCATAACTTGATGATAGCTAACACTTGGTTTAAGAATCACGGAAGAACGTTGCATACATAGAAGAAGCCTGGAGACACTGGAAGGTTTCAGATAGATTATATAATGGTTAGGCAGAGATTTAGGAACCAGGATTTAAATTGTAAGACATTTCCAGGGGCAGATGTGGACTCTGACCACAATCTGTTGGTTATGAACTGTAGATTAAAACTGAAGAAACTGCAAAAAGGTGGGAATTTAAGGAGATGGGACCTGGATAAACTGAAAGAACCAGAGGTTGTACAGAGTTTCAGGGAGAGCATAAGGGAATAATTGACAGGAATGGGGGAAAGAAATACAGTAGAAGAAGAATGGGTAACTTTGAGACATGAAATAGAGAAGGCAGCAGAGGATCGAATAGGTAAAAAGACGAGGGCTAGTAGAAATCCCTGGGTAACAGAAAAGGTACTGAATTTAATTGATGAAAGGAGAGAATATAAAAATGCAGTAAATGAAGCAGGCAAAAAGGAATACAAACGTCTCAAAAATGAGATTGTCAAAAAGTGCAAAATGGCTAAACAGGAATGGCTAGAGGACAAACGTAAGGATGTAGAAGCATGTATTCCTAGGGGTGTGATATATATTGCCTACAGGAAAATTAAAGAGACCTTTGTAGAAAAAAGAACCACCTGAATGAATATCAAGAGCTCAGATGGAAAACCCGTCCTAAGCAAAGAAGGGAAAGCAGTAAGGTGGAAGGAGTATATAGAGGATCTATACAAGGGCGATGTATTTGAGGGTAATATTATGGAAATGGAAGAGGACATAGATGAAGATGAAATGAGAGATATGATACTGCGTGAAGAATTTGACACAGCATGAAAGACCTTAAGTCGGAACAATGCCCCAAGAGTAGACAACATTCCATTAGAACTACTCATAGCCCTGGGAGAGCCAGCCATGACAAAACTCTTCCATATGGTGAGCAAGATGTATGAGACAGGTGAAATACCCTCAGACTTCAAGAAGAATATAATAATTCCAATCCCAAAGAATGCAGGTGTTGACAGGTGTGAAAATTACCGAACTATCAGTTTAATAAGACATGGTTGCAAAATACTAACACGAATTCTTTACAGACGAATGGAAAAATTGGTAGAAGCCAACCTAGGGAAGATCAGTTTGGATTCCATAGAAATGTTGGAACACGCGAGGCAATACTGACCCTACGATTTACCTTAGAAGATAGGTTAAGGATAGGCAAACATATGTTTCTAGTATTTATAGACTTAGAGAAAGCTTTTGACAAAGTTGACTGGAATACTCTTTTTCAAATTCTGAAGGTGGCAGGGGTAAAATACAGGCAGCAAAAGGCTATTTATACTTTGTACAGAAATCAGATAGCAGCTATACGAGTCGAGGGGCATGAAATGGAAGCAGTGGTAGAAAAGGGAGTGACACAGGGTTGCAGCCCATTCCCGATGTTATTCAATCTGTATATTGTGCAAACACTGAAGGATACAAAAGAACAATTTAGAGTAGGAATTAAAATCCATGGAGAAGAAATAAAAACTTTGAGGTTTGTCGACAATATTGTAATTCTGTCAGAGAGAGAGAGCAAAGAGTCTGGAAGAACAGCTGAATGGAATGGACATTGTCTTGAAAGGAGGATACAAGATTAACATCAACAAAAGCAAAACGAGGATAATGGAATGTAGTCAAATAAAATCAGGTGATGCTGAGGGTACTAGATTAGATGATGAGATTAGATGATGATTGAAGTAGTGCAGATACAAAATTTTGATTGGCTATGGCAAGGAAAGCATTTGTGCAGAAGAGAAATTTGTTAACATCGAGTATAGATTTAAGTATCAGGAAGAGAGTAGAAGCTTTCGAAATGTGGTGTGACAGAAGAATGCCGAAGATTAGGTGGGTGGATCAAGTAACTAATGAGGAGGTACTGAAAAGAATTGAAGAGAAGAGGAATTTGTAGCACAACTTGACAAGAAGAAGGAATCTGTTGGTAGGACCCATTCTGTGGCATTAAGGGCTCACCAATTTAGTGCAGGAGGAAAGTGTGGAGGGTAAAAATCATAGCAGGAGGCCAGGAGATGACTACAGTAAGTAGATTCAGAAGGGTGTAGGTTGCAGCAGTTATTCGGAGATGAAGGGGCTTGCACAGTATAGAGTAGCATGGACCGCTGCATCAAACCAGTCTCTGGACTGAACTCCACAACCACAACATACATTTTTTAAACAAAAATTCTAAACTCAACAAAGTGCTGCTTTGTTTTCTTCCTCAAAAATAGTTTTCACACAAAACAAAAAAGGCATATTTATGGTTTACCAGCTTATGGTTATAATACTACCACAGAGGGGAGGTGATGGATAAAGAGAGGAGGAGGACGAGGAGGAAGAGGACAGAACGATGGGGGGCAGGAGGAGAAGATTATGACCCATACCCAGTCCCAACACGTACTTAGCAACTGTGAAGCATTTGCTGGGTTCAATATTAAATAAAGTGGCACAATTTGTATGATCAGCAGCTCCATCTGGCAAACATTTCTTTAGGAACTAGACTACGACAACATTCGAAAGTGTTGCTACAAGAGTGGGATTTGAACTTGACAAGCTGTCTGCACGTAAGCATTCTACAATGATCATCAACTTTAATCTGTCAATTCTTCACTTCCACAACTACAAATTCCACAGAGGCCTTTTCTATGACTACCACCATTTAAAAAAAAGAAATACGTAATGCAATGGTTTAAAAACATGGGGCTAATATCTAGGTTTAATCTTTAATTTTGTACCCCTGAGTGTCCTTCAGATATCTCATTGTGAGAATGTTCCATGAAATACAGGAAACTACATTATAATAATGGGTTTCCAAAGTATTTCTAATTTGCCTTAAAAGTTGCGTAATAAAATGGTCGCATCACCGATTCAAAAGAGTACTCTTAATATATATTAATTTTACACTCAGTTACCTCTCTTAATACCTTTAAACTCTTAAGTCATTCGTTTAACTGCTTCATTACGTAAATTTATGTCTGTATGGCTTACTTCATAAAATGAAAAGTAACACACCAGAGCAGAAATAATTATTCCACATACAGTGGATAGGCAAAATAATGCAAACAGTGGTAGTAATGGGATGGTTGTGTTTTATGTTCAACAACGCAGGTAATGCACTTGTCGCAGTAGACTGTGTATGTTCAGTACGAACTAGGCATCAGTGCAGGTTGTTTATGAGTAGTGCACACTTCCTATTTGCATTCAAAGGCCAAAGTCAATGTGCAATGAAAGATCTAATACAGTTCCAAAGAAAGCAGATTTGGGGGAGGGGGGGGGGGGGGGGGGGGAGCATCAGTAAGCGAGATAGCCAACTTAGAGAATGTTTCAAGAGCATTTGTTTCAACTATCATGACAGTCTACAAAAAACATGGAAAGACACCATCGTGTAAATGTAATGGTGGGTGCAAATCAAAACTAAACGACAGAGATGGTCGTACACTGTCACCAATTGTGTCAAAACAACACTAAACTACAGTGGCCAAAGTGACTGCAGAGCTCAATAGACATCTTCGAGACCCCAAATCTATGGACACTGTCTGCTGAGAACTCCATAAAGCGAATATTCATGGACAAGCTGCTATACCAAAACCACTAGTAACGACAACCAACACAAAGAAGCATAAAACATGGTGTCAGGAGCACAAATCCTGAACGGCTGATCAGTTGAAACACGCCATATGATCCGACGAGTCAACGTTTTCATTATTTCCAACACTGGGCCAGGTTTAAGTCTGGAGAACCCCAAAATGAAGCCTACAATCCTGATTGCCTGATTTCAACGGTTAAGCATGGAGGTTGAAGTGTGATGGTGTGGACAGCCATGTCAGGGTATTCTGCTGTTCCCATCATTACCCTCAAAGGCTGTGTTACAGCCAACAATTATGTGAACATTTTCGGTGATCAGGTGCACCCCATGATTCAATTGTCGTCCCCAACGATGATGCTATATTTCGGGATGATAATGCACCCATTCACACAGACAGGACAGTACAATTGTGGTATGAGGAGCACACAGCTGAACTGCAGAGTCTTCCCTGGGCAGCACAATCCCTGGACTAGAACATTATCGAACATCTGTGGACAGTACTGGAGCACAGAGTCCAGAGCAGATTTCCGCCTCCTTAGTCACTACAGGAGTTAGAAGAGGTTCTGATCTGAGTATGGCACAACATTCCACTGCGGACTTTACAATCATTATATGCCAGTATTCCAAGATGAATCGCAGCTGTATTATGGACAAATGGGGGTCGAACCCCTCATTAATACGCCGTTCCCAAGTAAGTACATGTGTTCACATTATTTTGCCTATCCCCTGTATATGAACTTCATAGCACTGTAAAGTGTAATGAAATTAGGCTTGCCATGACAGCAGCTACATTTAAAGAGTTAAGATGCTCAGAAAACAAAGATGATAAATATGTCAAATATTTAAAACATAATGATGAACAATCATAATTTCTACGAAATACAAATAGGAGAAAAATTAAGAGGCAAATAATGCCTAAAAATAGTAAACAATGAGCACCTTGGAGTAACTACTGGTCCATAAACACAGATTAGAATTTACAAGCGAGACACTTAAGCATTGTGGCAGGAGCAGCAAAGGCATTGCTGGTAGATCAAATGAGGGTCAGTGCAGGCCTGGATGCTTTAGCTCAACTTCACACTTTGGTGACTTGTCAGTTTCACTTAGGAAATAGGATGATGGTTTTAGGTTGGGGTTGGGTTGTTTGGGGGAAGAGACCAAACTGCGAGGCCATCGGTCTCATCGGATTAGGAAAGGATGGGGAAGGAAGTCAGCCGTGCCCTTGCAAAGGAACACACCTGGCATTTGCCTGGAGCAATGTAGGGAAATCACGGAAAACCTAAATCAGAATGGCCGGACGTGAGATTGAACCGTTGTCCTCCCGAATGCGAGTCCAGTGTGCTAACCACTGTGCCACCTCACTCGGTGGTGGTTTTAGGTAACCGTCTGCATCTACATCCATACTCTGTATGCCATCTTATGGTGTGTGGCAGAGGGTACTTATGGTATCACTATCTTTCCCCCCCCCCCCTTTTCCTGTTTTATTTGCAAATGGTGCAATGTCCCTGTCTTTCTAGTTGTGTTCATTTCTCAAGACATATATGGAAGTAATATGTTATTTGGCACTTCCCAGAATGTTCTCTCTCAGAATTTCAATACAAAACAGATTACGTATTTACAGTAGCAAAACTGAAAGCACTCTATGTTGTTTGATGTTTCTTTGAACAGTCAGCAAAACACAAGGTTGTCACTGAGTTGGAAGATGATGGCCTGGTTTAAACTGCTGCAACCAAAGCATGTGAGTTTTACAGTTATGCTTAGCTACCACTGGTGTCCGGCCACCCTTACTATTCCCAAATACACTGCACGTCAAGTGTTATGTTTACAATGACACACAAGAGATTGTCTTAAATTCATCACTATGAAACAAATTTGTCTGCTTGCTGTCTCCCACTGGCTACTTAAAAATATCTGCCAAGACACAGGTTGACATTCCTGTCACACTTCACATCACGGCTGCACACTCTGCTCAACAAAAAACCTAAGCACCAAAACAGGTCCTTCTTCCAATATTTACTAAAAAACTGATTTTAAAAAACCTCTGAGAAGAACAGTGCAGTATGATATCAATATTGATATGATCTCAGAGCAAATTTCTCAATTTACAGATAAGAGTCTACTGAAATAAACCTCTCAAATTGATTACAAATGTATGGTACACTGCAATATAAACTCAGATTGCTGGCTGTCATCTGCAACACACTACTGTTCCCACCATCTGGCTACAGGGAGTTCAGACGATAGAAAACTGCACACAAAATTCAGTGATCCACATTCAAGACTGGCACATTGTTGTCAAAAAGATTCAAAAATAAAAAGGTGCTTTCAAGCTGTTCATTTTTCCTCTCTGAAGCCTGAAGCTAATTCTTTATCCTTATTAGGTAATAATTCTTCACAATTTTATCAGTATGAGCCATCAATGGAGTAACAACAACAACAACAACAACAACAAGCAACTAACCTTTCTTGCCTTCTCATCTCCCAGTGACGCCACCTTTCGCCAGGATGCACGCTCATACAGTCGTACATTACGATCCTCAGGTAAGGCCAAATAACGGCCAGAGGTAGGCTGCCAAGATGGTCGACAGAGTACCTCTGTTGTGTAGAAAGAATTGCTTACTGGAATACATTGCCAAGTGTACTCTGTCTCTAGTGTGTCCAGGGACCACACTCTTGCTGTTCCATCACAGCTTGAAGATACCTGTATTAACAGAAGGCAAACAAACAGATATTGTAGGGCACTAAGTCAGAAGCATAATCTCCCCTTTACTTCTCATCACACTACAAAGTTAGCAAAGAGATTCAAGATGGACATCCCACTGGGCTGTTGCTCCAATACCACTTTGACCAATCCCACTGTGCTGTTGTCCAAATCATACTATGACCATACAATATAAATATACTGTGTAAACCTATTTCTCTCGTATTTCAGTTTTCATTTCTAAGCTGATTCACAAGTCCTCAGGGGCTGGAACTGTATTGAAAATCTCTGGGACCACATAGAACAACACATCATATGTCAGAGGAACTTCCACACAATACAGGGTGTTACAAAAAGGTACGGCCAAACTTTCAGGAAACATTCCTCACACACAAATAAAGAAAAGATGTTACGTGGACATGTGTCCGGAAACGCTTAATTTCCATGTTAGAGCTCATTTTAGTTTCGTCAGTATGTACTGGACTTCCTCGATTCACTGCCATGATTTCATACGGGATACTCTACCTGTGCTGCTAGAACATGTGCCTTTACAAGTACGACACAACATGTGGTCCATGCACGATGGAGCTCCTGCACATTTCAGTCGAAGTGTTCATACGCTTCTCAACAACAGATTCGGTGACCGATGGATTGGTACAGGCGGACCAATTCCATGGCCTCCACGCTCTCCTGACCTCAACCCTCTTGACTTTCATTTATGGGGGCATTTGAAAGCTCTTGTCTATGCAACCCCGGTACCAAATGTAGAGACTCTTCACGCTCGTATTGTGGATGGCTGTGATACAATATGCCATTCTCCAGGGCTGCATCAGCGCATCAGGGATTCCATGCGATGGAGGGTGGATGCATGTATCCTCGCTAATGGAGGACATTTTGAACATTTCCTGTAACAAAGTTTTTGAAGTCACGCTGGTACGTTCTGTTGCTGTGTGTTTCCATTCCATGATTAATGTGATTTGAAGAGAAGTAATAAAATGAGCTCTAACATGGAAAGTAAGCGTTTCCGGACACATGTCCACATAACATATTTTCTTTCTGTGTGTGTGAGGAATGTTTCCTGAAAGTTTGGCCGTACCTTTTCGTAACACCCTGTATAGCTGGCCTCACAGGCACTTTGATGAGAGAATTGGCTGGCTTCTACATACTTACAACATCCATGTCATAGTGAATCAAAGCTACAAAATTAGTTCAGTTTCAACCCTAAAATGCACTGCAAAACTATTTTCAGTGCAGACAATAACCTTGTTGCAAACATTTTTCCATCATTCTTTACATTTACACAATTCCAAAAAAACTGAAGATAGCAAAAAATATCCCACTATTTCAGAAAGTAGACAATCTAATAACTGATAATGACAGTGTTTAAAAATATGAGAGAAAGTTGCATATAGCTGTGCTGTGAATAACTGAAAATTATATGACAGATGGTAAGACTGTCGTTAACACCAACTGGTGATACTAAACCAGTTTCTGTAATAACAACTGCAACCATTATCAGCCCTAGTGGCTCCAAAATCACTACCTCATGACCCATTCAATGAATTTGCATTTTTGATGAGGCTAAAGAAGACAAATTACTGTTTCAATAGTCTATGGGAGAACTTAAAAGTGTTCCACGTAACTTATTCAGGAAGTCTCTTTCATTTCTTGGGCAGATCTGAGATTTTTTTGTTATATAAACTGGCTACTCTTGTAGATCCTGTATCCCTGCCTTTTGAGAGAACACGCGACTCAAACTATCATTTTTGTAATTAGGCTTACATTGTTCCATCTAGGCTAAAATTTTGTGAATGAAAACATTGTCCAGGTAGGCTCTATAATGCAGTCCACCTGGACCAGGTTTTTATTCACGAAACTCACTGAGGCAGTGGGTCATGATTAGCAGTCCTTCACAAAGTAAGTTGTAAATGTGCCTTTACCTGCACTCAAATTCTGTAATTTTTAATGTGGAATTATGTATGCCAGACAAAAGAATCTGCAGTGAATCCTTGGAGTTGTACAACTCTTCATTAAACGAAATACTCCAAATCATGTGAGTGGTTGACAAGTGTGGACTATAGAAAGGCAGAGCTAACAGGCAGCAAAAGTTTCTGAACTCCATTTGTCTAGCCAGCACCACTTGCACATTTCCTCACCTGAAGTCAGACTAAGCAGAAAGTTCTCCAGACTGAGCACCATGCCCTCAGCAATCAGCACGAAGTACAAAAGCAATCAAAAAAGTCTGCAGTATTGTTTCTTGCATGAAGATAAAAGTGCAACAGGTTTCTACCTTATGGTGTGTGTGTGTGTGTGTGTGTGTGTGTGTGTGTGTGTGTAAAAAAAAAGAGGAGGAGGTATGATGCAACTAGTGGGTGACACATCAATTACGGAACACATGGTCAAGTTCATTAACTCTTAGAGCACACAATATTATCCATGCTCTGCAACCTTCATAAACTCTACATCTCACTTCATGTTGATGAAAAGTGATTCAAAAGATGTTCTGCATTACTTGACCTATGACCAAATAAAGTCTTTGTCATCCTAGCAAAGGAGATACCGTTTGTACATTATTTATCATAAATTAAGCAGGCTTACTGGTTAGATAAGCCAGTACTCAGCCCTAAGGCCAAACTGGTGACCCAAATGTAACATACGCTTGCCTGATGCACAAATTAGAGGAAGTACTATTGCAGGATGACAGAATATCTAACAACGACGTAACATACGCTTGCCTGATGCACTAATTAGAGGAAGTACTATCGCAGGATGACGGAATATCTGACAACGACCAACTCTGCTGTGTCCAGACTCGCTGTACAATTACCACCTTTCTGGACTCAGAAACCAGTGCTCAAGTTCAAGCCAGTTTATTATATTCAGGAATGGCCACTGATGCTACCAAGTTTGCACTGGTCATGAACCAACTCAACCATAGGTAAACATCCAAGGTGCAAGATGGGAATACTGCACCATCAGAGAGTAATCCCTACTACCAGCTGAAGGCAGAGCTTATCCACCGAGTATCAGCTTCACAAGAGAAACGCCTCCGCCAAGTTCTGATGCAGGAGAACATCAGGAACTATGAACCATCTCAGTACTTGCAGCACTTGCAAAGCAAATTTGATGCTAGTACCAGACAGTCTGCTGAGAACCATATGAAGTAGTCGACTGCCACCTCCCATCAAAGCAATAATAGAGTTGCAGTCTGAAATGTCTTTAAACGCAGTGGCAGAGCTGGCAGACAAAGTGCACGACACTATCTCGTCTGCACCTATCAGCGTAGCAACTGCACAGTGGGCGAGCACATCTACCACAGTATCACATGCCAACTACAATGCTCTGATGGCAAAGGTAGATTTGTTGACACAGCAGATCAACCAATTAATGTCTCATCATAATGTCAGTGCTGACCATGGCTGATTAAGATTCTGGAAGCACCCACACAGCTGATCACTGAATGTCTCGTCTGCGCCTGTGACTGAAATACAGCAGGGATCGGCACCTCAGAAGATTTTCTGATCAAACACATTGTCGTACCAAACCATGTGCGTACCCAAATGCCAGCAGCAATCAGATGTAGACACTTTGTCCAATTGCTGGTTACGTCACAAAGTCTGTTTGTGGGTGACCAGTGTAGCTGTAATAAATATCTGGTTGCATTGGCTCTGATCTCTGGATCTTCCCATGAACAATACTACACTGGTATAGACCACACATCATTCTGCTTAGCTGCAGGAAACAATTCTTCTGTGACATACAGCACATGCCAACTTGCACTGGACCTAGACCTATGCCAGGCATTTGCACAGATGCTGCAGAGCTAATAATACGAGCAGACTTCCTGGCATACTACAATCTTCTGCCTGACATCGCCGACACAAGCCTGGTCAACCAAACCACCATCCTGATGGCTGCAGCATCCCGACGCCACACAACCATCCTATACACCAAGCTGACTGGAGCCGCAGAGAGCGAGTATGCCACCCTACTTTGAGATTTTCTGGCACTGACAAAATCTCCAGGTATGTCTACGGAAGTGAAGCACAACACCGTCACTATATAAAGACCATTGAGAGACTGCCATCATCCTGTCGGCAGTGAAGGTTAGGCCCAGATTCGTTAACAGCTGCCAAAGCCAAGTTTGGCAGCATGATTAGTGAGGGTACCATGCGACCATCCAGTAGCCCCTGGTCTTCCCCGTTGTGTCTCGTGCCAAAGAAGCATGATGTGTAGCGTCCATGCGGAGACTCAATGGCTGTACAGTGCCAGATCATTATCGTGTAACGTTACTGCATGATTATAACTACGTATTGAGTGGTGCCCACCTGTACAGTGTGTTGAACTACACCAAGGTACACACGCAGATACCCGTTACCAAGGAAGACATTCCGATGCTGCCCACATTTACACAGTTTGGCCTGTCTGAAAGCAAAGTCATGACATGTGACCTCAGGAATGCTGCACAAACGTGGCAGAGTGTTACAGATTCCATGTCACAAGGCACGCCATCCTGTTTTGCTTACCAAGCAGAGACTCCATGGCTGTACAGTGCCAGATCATTATCGAGTAACGTTACTGCATGATTATAACAACGTATTGAGTGGTGCCCACCTGTACAGTGTGTTGAACTACACCAAGGTACACACGCAGATACCCGTTACCAAGGAAGACATTCCGATGCTGACCACATTTACACAGTTTGGCCTGTTTGAAAGCAAAGTCATGACATGTGACCTCAGGAATGCTGCACAAACATGGCAGAGTGTTACAGATTCCATGTCACAAGGCCCGCCATCCTGTTTTGCTTACCTTGACGAGATACTGGGATTCTCAGCCTCGCCAGAAGAACACCACTGGCACTGGCATCAAGCTGTACTGCGACGCATTCACAGCAAAATCACAAACATGTTTACCAGCAAGATTCAGGAAAAATGCATTTGAATCTTTGCACAACCTGTGCCCCTCACATGTGCAATATGTGATAAGCCTAATGTTAGACTACTTCATGTGGCTAGGGAAGAAGAAAGACTGCCATGAGTGGACGAAATATTGCTTACAGTGCCATTGTAGCTAGGTCAGCCAGCATGTGCATGCGCCAATCGGAAACTCCCCTGACACTGCCAAGCGTTTCATGCATGTACACATCGACACTGTGGGACAATTACCACCTTCGAATGGTCAATATCTACTGATGGTGATCAATGGATTTACCTGTTGGACAGAAGCTGTACCTGTGGACAACATCCCAGCAGAAACCTTGATGTATATTTTCGTGTTAAACTGGGTGTTATGATTCGGCTGTTCACTGCACATTACTACGGACCATAGGAAACAGATCTTATCGGATTTGTTCACCAAGCTAACGGAGTTCTGTAGAATGAGCCGTCACAAAATGACCCATTGCCACCTGGCCAGTAATGGAATGACAGAGAATTGGCACCGAACTCTAAATGCAGCTCTGATGTGCCACGATGTTGGGTGGACAGAAGTTCTCCTGATGATTCTGCCAGGATTGAAAAATGTGTACAAACCCGACCTGGCCAGTTCCTCCACGGAACTAGTGTATAGAAAGTGTAGTTTAGCTCCACAGCCCGATACAGACCGGTCTACCTCTGTCAGATATCTCAGAGATCATGTCAAGAAAATCCCGAGCTCTGCAACCATCTAGGCAATTCGAAAGGACCGATGATCTCACTTTTTGGTTGCCTCCCCCAAATCAATCAACCAACCAACCAATGGAACTGTTTCCACATTCGTCCACAAAGACCTCAGTATGTGCACACAAGTCACGTTACATACTGATGGCTTCAAACCGGCCCTCCACACACTATACACTGGGTCACACTGTGTCATCAGAAGGGAGACTGCATCCTGGAAATTCTGGTCAGTGAAAAACCTGCAACTGTTAAAATCGATAGGGTGAAGCCAGCATACATCTTCAATGAGCTACCCCCCAAAGACTCCACAGAAACAGCCTTGTCCAGCACTTGGTCTAGCCACTGCAACTCCGGCACCTTTTTAGCGGCCATTATAGCAGCTCCAGGGGACCAGTGCACTATGCGATCTGGTCAATGCGTCCACTCCCCAGCACACTTCCTGGAAAGCACTCCGTTTCTGACGAGGAGGTTGTTGTAGCAACTGCAGCCAGTAGCTCTGTACAGTGTACTGCACGAATGTATCATGCTTGTATTGTGCTGTGAGTATGCAATTTTGCTCTGTCAAATTAGTTCCATGCTTGCCACCAGGGGTGCTGTGTTCTGTCCATTAACTCCATGCCGTTTACTCTTGGGTTATAGCAACTTATGTGTTCATGTTTACCCTACGTTGAGTTCTGTCATGACAAATCATTATGTGTAGCTCCTAGTTACCAGTCAACAAGTCTTATTTGTTTTCTCGTAAGTCATGTCTTGGTGTGTACTGCATCTAAAAGATTTCTGTATTACTTGACCTATGAAAAAATGAACTCCTTGTCATCACAGCAAAGGAGATACTGTTTATGTGTTATCGTAAACTAAGCAGGCTAACTGGTCAGATGCATCTGTAATCAGCACTATGGCTAAAGAATCAAAAACATTCTTAAAATCTATGAATCACAAACACTTTCGTAATTCTTACCAGTTGCTGCATTAACTAATTTTGTCCAGGGCTTGCAAATGCTCCTTAGGGCTGTATCCACTTCTAACCGGTCTGTTTCTTTGATTAAAATGTGTTTTTTCTATGCAGTTGGCGATCAGTCCGTAATATTTTTTTCCTCAACCCTTTTCTTATGAAGTTGAATACTTTTAGCGTTTTTCCACGTCTGGAGAACTGTTTTATGCCAAAGACATTTTGCAGAAAAAAATCCAAAAGCAGTCTGTAGTCAATATTATTACTTCCCTTTTGCATCACTTTGCCTTCAGCTTTAGCCATTGGCACATCAACACCTCCATCTCCAAGGGCCTTTCATTTCTTTATGTTGAACTGCTTTATTAACTTCAGCAACATTAATTCTAGAAAGTCATTATTTTCATCACACAGTATCTGCATTTCTGATTCGGCTCTTTTGTCTACACAAACATTGTAGAAGTCTCCGAGTGTTTGTACAATTTTCTCTCTGTTGTTATTGTGTCATCTGCTATTGGCACTGATGAAGTGATGGTGCTTTGTGTCTACTGTCTTGTCTTTTTCATACTCTATTATTTCGACATTTTTGTTTAACTTTCTCTTTAATACCTGCTTCATTCTATGTGATATCTTCTTTCTCTTTGTCCTCTTAGAATATCTCCAATACTTTTTGTTGTTTTCTGAAGTACCTTTGTTACATAACTGCCTCTATTATTTATATCTATATAATATTCATCTTCTAAGATGAGGTAATCATTGCTTAATTTAATCTGATAGACCATCTTGTTAATAAATTCTCATAAATTACATTTTGGATTTGCTGCCTGGTAGCAGATATGTTCCTTTCAATCTAGCTTTCTTTGTATGTATTTTTACTCTTTGTCTTTGAAATCTATGAACACTTGCAATTCGAAAGTGGTTCTGGTATATCAAATCCTGTACAATTTATTTACTGTTTAAGAAAATGTAGTCCATATCATTTTCTTTTTCATCCTGCCTGGTAAATCTCCCCTAACCTGGGGATCTGGGTGACTTTTTCAAACTCTAATCCTTTTCCTAAACCTCTCCAGTCCTTTTTCCTTCACCACTCTTCCTTCCCCTTCAGCCAATCTGCCAGAATAAGAAGCCACTTGCTCCAAAAACTTGTAAACTGTAATATCTTTTAAAAGTATGTTCTCATGCCACTGCTTGGTGATTACAGACAATGTATCGGGCATCTAAAACGCAAATACTTGTGCCAAAGTTACACACACGAGTCACTAAAGCGAATACAGTACAACAGGCATTCGTATGAAATCGTAAAATTTGTGGTGACAAACCGATCTGTAGCGTAGCCTGAAATCTAGATTAGGTTGAAGGGTGATAAACTGATTGAAAGTTTCCATTGCCAATGAATGTGAATGTGAGAGAGGCTGAGTTGCCAGTGGCAATGAATGTCAATGTGAATGTGAGAGAAAGTTGTGCTAACAGATTGACCTGTAGCAAGGCCTAATGTTTATTTTCCTGCCAAACTTAATTGGTCAATTGTATCAAATTAGTTGCTTATACACAAACTCACACACTATTTACCATCAATTTGACTAAATTATGTGAAGAATGTAGGAACTTTTATAGTATTTTATGATCTAAATACACCAAGAATGTCTAAACAGTTTTCTAGTAAATATGTTCACAGAAACCGCAACAGAAAATCTATACACACACACACACACACACACTATATGATTCAAGGACTTTAATAGCATGCGTCAATAATCTACAAGAAGTTCCATATATCTTGACCAACCGAAATAACTTTTCGTCCAGAAGCAAAATAAAACATGTATTAAGAAATTGTTGCTTAGCTACCATGGGGGACACCAAATAGCATGATTGTCTTTTTTGTAACTTTTTTTTATTATGAAATAAACAACAGCAGTATGTCGTTTTTTAAATATGACACTATTTTTTATTTTTTAATCCACTTCCTCTCTTCAAGAACTGTTTACATGAACATGACTTTATTAAAAATGTGACACAAAACTGACACTCTCCTGTGCCACCATACAGAGACGATACCAATGGTAACATAACTTATCCACATGCTGGAGTTGATAGTAAACAAATGGAAATGCAAGGGAAATGCACACCAGTCATTCTGTTAAATGTCTTCAGTTGAAGGTTTGTGTGTACTCACTATGTGTTCCAATGAAGAGAAGGAAGAAATGCTACATATCATTTAAAAGTGCTACAGTACTCTACAACATGTACCCTTATTGTAAATAGGACAAAACTATTGTAGTTATTGTTCTGCTAACTTACTTTCTTGTGCATTTTTGTTGTGTTTCTATTCATTTACTATCAACTCTACAAGTGGACAAGTTACGTTACCCCAGTTACATGCACTGTGTGTTAGTACAGGAGAGCCAAAGTCAGTCCCATGTCACATTTTTAATAATGGTTCATTTATGTGGAGGGTACACAGTGATACATTTTTGAATAGGTCCTTAGTTTAATGCCTGTCGTTTGCTTGGGGATGGGCAGGATCAACAGTGCTGATTTGTGATCTGTCAAAGGCAGTTGACTGTACAAATCACAAAATACTTTTAAGTAAATCAGAATAATACGGCGAAACAGGAAATGCTGAAAAAAGGTTCAAACCCTATAATCTGACAGAAAACAAAAGGTGTCAATAAGGACACATGTTTAAGCTATCAGGCATCATCCAACTAGGAGCCAATAACATAAGGTGTCCCCCAAGGTTCTATCTTAGGGCCCTTACTTTTTCTCGTGTATAGCAATGACCTTTCATCAGTATCATCACCAGATGCCAAGTTTGTTTTGTTTGTACATAATTCAAACATTGCTATAAATAGTCAATCAAATATAGCCTTAGAAAGGTTGGATAATGAAAATTTCATAGACATCTGTCACTAAACCTTGAAAAACTTACTACCATATTTACACGAATCTAATGTGCCATTGAACAAAAGGCGCACCCCAATTTTAAAAATTATATTAATTTAAAAAAAAAAAAAAAAATTTAACACATCCCCAGTATGGTATTTTTGTATTGTTGAAATTTATTTTACAATGCTAATTTTATTTCAAACAATAGTCAATGCATACATGAACTTTAAAAATAACAATAATTTATTTTTAAGTTACTCATTATGGTAATAAGTGAAATGTTCATTATTAGAAAAGAACGCTTAACTTGATTACCTACATGGCATACAAAAGAAACATACTGTGAACTACAGGCATTACTCACCATTATGCGCTAATGTCATCATTACTGGAATTCTTCGAAGAGTCTACATCAGAAATAGACTAATTTCCTCCTTCCCAACCACCCTCCGTGTCATTCCAGAGCATATCATCTTCCCTGTCGTCCAGAGTATTTGAAATACAGCATTTCTTGAATGATTTTATGATCATTGGTGCTTCGATGCATGTCCAGGCAGCCGAAACCCAGTGCACAATAATATAGGGTGCAGTACGTTTAATTTTTCCTGCCAGAGTCAGTTCACGATTTGATTTGCAAGACCATTTTTTTTGTACTGTTCCTGAACGTAACCTTTGAAAGGTTTACTTATACTAACGTCCAGGGGTTGTAATGCAGAAGTCATTCCTCCACGAACGATAACAAGGTCATTGGGTAGGCTGTGGATCTTCTTTTTGATGACATCAGTGAGGTGATCACAAAACGCATCAAGACAAATCATTGATGGTTGCTTGGAAAGCCCACCAGGACTGAGTTCTGACATGTTTCGGAGCCACTCAAGCATCAAAGTTTCAGTCATACATCCCTTCTCTTGATTCCAAACAATGACATCATCAGGGAATGGTTTTCCTCCTCGCTTGTAAATTAAAAAAGGGGGAAGTTTGTTCCCGTGTGCTGTGACTGCCAACATTACTGTTAAGTGCTGTTTTTCACACCCAGATGTTTTGATGGTAGCTTCTTTTGTACCCTTCTTGTCAATCGAGTAATTACGTGATATACCAAACCAAACTAGAGTCTCATCAGCATTGCCTACTCGGTCCGCTGAAATTCTTGAAGTTTCTTTTCATAATCCTGTGGAAGCTTTTGGCATATTGTTGTACGATGTCACAGAGACAATCCTACTCATTTCATAAAGCGATCAACCCATCCTCGGCTAGCCTTAAACTCTTGCTTCGTTATATTAAGAGCTGCAGAAATCTCTTTTGCTTTTTTTTTTTATTATTATTATGGTGTCACTGGTCACAGGTTGGCCATTCTTCCTCCTTACTCAGACGAATTCCAAAACATTTACTTCAACGTCAGGATGTCTTCTTTTGCGAGGTCCAGTAAATTTCTTTCTAGTAGTGGTAGTTGCAAATAATCCCAATTTCTGTTCAGCTACATTGAACTCTCTTCCTGCCCTTCTGTTACCATATTTTTCAGCATAAAGAATTACTTTAGAATTACTTTACGCTTGAAAGCAGTTTCATGTGACATTCTTCTCTGTTTGCCTTCCATTTTGTGACTACCTCATGTAAACACAATGTGAAGTACTGTAGTAGGCCAACAATAATGAAACGAGGTTGAGAAGTAAAACAGTGCGTTGTAATATACAGGACAGTACCTAAATTAAAAAAAAAAAAACACGTTCTATTTGAACCCACGACAAAACGGAATTTCCTCTTGTGGCAGTAATGGACTTTGTTATGATGCCTGCGAACAGAATTCAGAACTGGAAATATATACCAGCTCTTTTAACTCTATACCAGATATCATATCTATGTTTTCTTGCTAGAGTTTAATAAATGTTTTGCTACTTCAGATCACATAGGACAGGGGCGGGCAGGAATCCTGCACGTGTGCGGTGCACTTTCACGCGTGCAGTTAATAGGTGTTCTGCGTGCACATAGGGGCAAGCTGGTCACCCGCTTATCTCCCCTCCCCACCATACCTTCTGTCCGCTCCTTCCTCTGCAATGCGTTTTGTTTCCTAGCTTGCTTTATTGAATGTAGGAATAAGATTAGTAGTAGTAGTGCTTGAAAGATATTGTGGTTTGAAAGAGTACCTATTACCTACGATATGTTTTATTTAATTATCACAGGTGGAGTGGAACAAAATTTCTACATACAAACGCAAGCAGTTACTTAAATTTTCATCACTGATATTTGCTCTTAACCGACACTTACTAATTCAGCAAATGGTTTTCCAGCTCTCGCTATATTAAGCTCGTACCGCTGGGCTATTATTGTTGTCGTCCTGAAAAATTGAAAACAGTGCTCCATAAAATGTTAAATCAGTTACATGAGAGACATGACGAAGGAAGTCGCAGACCTCTAGTGACCACAGCAACTACGACAGATTCATCTAGTATCGTCAGATCGCTCTTCTTAAGCTCAGTCAATTTCCCCATCCGCTCAGAATCCGACAATAAATTGTACTCGTCCTTGTGAAATTTGTTATAATGGCCTTCAATACTAAACTTCCGCTGACCAGCAAGAATACTGCCACATATTAAACATTTTGAATTTTCACGTTTTTGCACAAAGAAAAAATGATTCTCCCATTACTTTTTAAAAGATAGCAAATCTCCACTTCTCCGTTTCCTTGTTTCACTCTGCATTTTCCGGTTCTTGAAATACAACGTTGACTATGTAGTGGTCGGTGCACATCAACGTCCGCAACTTAGCCTGGTACTACACTGCCACAACCTGCCGGCTGTCGCCACTGCCCCAGTCGAAGATTGCACGCAAGCAGCACACGTGCAGCGCTGTGCGCTCATGAGCCGCGTGCAACGTTTGCCCGCCCCTGACATAGGATAAGAAATACAGGTGAATGAGTCAAGTTCGTACACAAATCTAATGCGCCATCAAATCTTACGCGCACACCAATTTTGAGTGCTTCGTATGGTAAAAAAAAAAGTGTGCACTACATTTGTGTGATTACCATATATGCAGTTCACAATTTGTAAAAGGTTTCCTGCTAGTATATGGCAAACAGATAGAAAAAGTTGACAACGTTAAATTCTTGCGATTACAGCTCGATAATAAATTTAACTGACAGTACCATACTACAGAATTGCTGAAGCACCTAAACAAATCTCTATTTGATTTTTGAATGTTATCAGACATGATGATGATGATGAAGTCCCATACTCCGTGACGGAGCGTAGGGGAACGATGCGGGAGACCCGCACCGCCGTACTAGGCAAGGTCCTAGTGGAGGTGGTTTGCCATTGCCTTCCTCTGACCGTGACGGGGATGAATGATGATGATGAAGACGACACAACAACACCCAGTCATCTCGAGGCAGGAAAAATCCCTGACCCCGCCGGGAATCGAACCCGGGACCCCGTGCTCGGGAAGTGAGAACGCTACCGCGAGACCACGAGCAGTGGACTTACATATGTGATATAAAAATAAGAAAGCTAATGTACTATGCTTACTTTCATTCCGTAATGTCATACGGGATCATTTTCTGGGGTAACACATCAAGCCAAGCTGAAGTTTTCTGAGCCCAAAAACGTGCAATACGAATTATTTGTGAGGTGAACTCAAGAATGTCCAGCAGAGAGCTATTTATGGAACTGTGGGTACTAGCTACTGTTTCCCAATATATTTATTTCTTAATGAAATTTATCATTAAAATATTTAATTAATTAATTTTTTTTTCAAACCAATACTTCAGTTCATGGAATCAATATTAGAAATAAGAATAACTTTCACAGCAATTTAAAGTCACTTCCTTTGGTTCAGATAGGAGTCCACTATTCAGCAATACACATTTTCAATAACATGCCAATAGTCATTAAAAGTTTAACTAATAGTAAAGTTAAGTTTGAGAAGAGTACAGGATTTACTGGTGGCCAACTCCTTCTACTCCATTGATGAATTACTTAGCAGAACCGACTAATGCATGTTGTTGTTGTTGTGGTTGTTGTTGTGGTCATCAGTCCTGAGACTGGTTTGATGCAGCTCTCCATGCTACCCTATCCTATGCAAGCTTCTTCATCTCCCAGTACTTACTGCAACCCACATCCTTCTGAATCTGCTTAGTGTATTCATCTCTTGGTCTCCCTCTACGGTTTTTACCCTCCATGCTGCCCTCCAATGCTAAATTTGTGATCCCTTGATGCCTCAGAACATGTCCTACTAACCGGTCCCTTCTTTTTGTCAAGTTGCGCCACAATTGCTCCCCAATTCTATTCAATACTTCATCATTAGTTATATGTGCTATAACCTTTAATCACCAATAATTGCGTGGATATTCAAACACACCTACTTAGAAACAATAGCTGGTTACATGATAACAACTCAGTATCTCTCATTCGACTGCCGTGCCGTGACATGCGGCCGGCGCCGTTCGTAGCTAGGTGGCGCTGCCGCGCTCAGCCACGTTGCGGAGCGCCTCTATCGCCGTTTGCGCGTACTGTCGTGGCGGCACTGTTAAATGTCGTGGCACTTTCACAACACTTTTCCCCCTTGAAAAAAAAAAAAACACCCACTTCCTTGGAGACATGGACATTGCGGAGACATCCATGGTCTCTTGTGAGGCCCCGAGAAGATCCTGCGGAGAGACACGAGAGTATGGTCGAAAATGTCCAGGACGGAAGCTCGTGCGTGGAACGTGCCTCCTGGACGAGATAATGGGTGAAAACTCCGGAGCAGCATCCATAGGTGTCATGGACCTGGGGGTGTGCTCCAGCAAGATGGGTCCCGGAGAATGCGGCGTCGCGACTGGGGCCGGTTCCGGCGTACTCGGAAGCGGTAGCGACGTCGGCTGCATCAACACGTACGGTAGATCGGCAGCAGCGACAGGACTGGTTTTTCGGGCTGGTGGAGGCGAAGGAAGGGGCGGTGGCATCGGTGTGGCCACCACTCGTGGGCGCATCTGGTCGTAATGGCGAACAACCATGCCGTCGTCCGTACGTATTTCACAAAGCCGGGGGCCGCGAAGAGCCTTGACCACCCCTGGAATCCATTTAGGGCGAGATCCATACCCTCGTGCCCACACGTCGGCACCCACCGAGTATTTTCCTGCACTAGGGGACACAGCACAAGGCCTGACAGGGTGAAGCAGGTGCAGTAGAGTGCGCGGTTGGCAGCCACGCAAGAGTTCAGCAGGGCTGCGATCACCCAGAGGCGTGAAGCGATAAGAACTCAGAAAATGCAGCAGAGCGTCATCTGTGGAAAAATCACTAAGGAATTTTTTTCATCTGGGTTTTGAAAGTGCGGACAAGGCGCTCGACCTCCCCATTCGATTGCGGATGGAAGGGCGGTGCTGTAACATGATGAATCCCTTGTCCAGTACAAAAATCACGGAAGGCCTGCGAAGAGAACTGAGGGCCATTGTCCGTGACGATCGTGGATGGAAGACCTTCTAGCGCAAAGATTTTGGACAAAGCCAGCGTCATCGCCGCAGTGTTGGGCGACGGACATCGAACAACAAACAGAAACTTCAAGAAGGCGTCAATCAACAGTAGCCAATAAGTACCGAGGAAGGGTCCGGCAAAGTCAGCGTGCACCCGTTCCCATGGCTGCGCCGGATCAGGCCATGGAGAGAGCATTGTACGAGGTGCAGCCAGTTGTTGAGCACACTGACCACACACAGCAACCATGTGAGCGATGTCCGAATCAATACCGGGCCAATAAACGTGCCTGCGGGTCAGGGACTTGGTCCGAGAAATCCCCCAATGGCCTTCATGCAACAGTTTGAGAACATCTTTGCGAAGAGAGGCTGGCACCACGACCTGTGGAGATGCGCCATCCGTGGCCAGAAGAACAACATCATCATGAACAGACAGACGAAGGTGCAAGGCATGGAAGTTGCGAAGGGGATCCGATGCCCGGCCCTTGGTCCTGTCCGGCCAACCCCGTTGAACAAAACCCAACACCTGACGCAGGACCGAGTCCCGCGCAGTAGCCGACGCAACCTGTGAACCTGTAAGTGGAAAACCCTCGACCGCACGACGTTCTTCCTCATCAATGTGGAAACAGAGTAGTTCATCACGATCGAAAACCGGGTTGGGGCCCATCGGCAATCGCGACAATGCGTCAGCGTTGGCGTGCTGGGCCGTGGGGCGATAGTGAATCTCATAGTGAAAATGAGATAAGTATAAGGCCCAATGTTGCAGGCGGTGAGCTGCCTTATCCGGAAGCGACGCCGATGGGCTGAACAGAGAGACCAGCGGCTTGTGGTCGGTGAAGAGGTGAAACTTAGAACCATACAAAAAAACACTGAACTTTTTTAGAGCATAAATGATAGCGAGCACCTCCTTTTCGATTTGAGAGTAACGTCGTTGCGCATCGTTGAGGGTCTTGGAAGCATAGGCGACCCACCCTCATACCGATGGGCGAGAACAGCCCCTAGGCCATACTGTGACGCGTCAGTCGCCAAAACCAAGTGCTGACCCAGACGGAATGTGGCAAGACAAGGCGCCGACTGCAAATGAGTCTTCAGGTGGACAAAAGCCTGCTCACACTCGTCGGACCAACAGAAAGGGACGTTTTTGCGTAACAGCTGATGCAGAGGATGAGCTACCGCTGCCGCGGATGGAATGAATTTGTGATAATAAGCAATCTCAGTGGAGGCCCCCGTGACAACAATGTCATCCAGATAGTTTATGCAGCCGGGAATGGAAGCCGTGAGCTGTTCCAAAAACCGCTGCAAAATGGCCGGCGCACTAGTGACACCAAATGGTAACCGCTGGTACTGATACAACCCACAATGAGTGTTGATGACGAGAAAATCCTTGGAAGAAGCTTCCAACGGCAACTGATGGTACGCCTCCGATAAGTCAAGTTTGGAAAAGAACTGGCCCCCAGCGAGCTTGGTAAATAACTCCTCAGGACGGGGAAGAAGATAAGTGTCAATGAGGCTCTGAGCTTTGACAGTGGCTTTAAAATCACCACACAATCGCAGACTCCCGTTTGGTTTAGAAACCACCACGATTGGTGATGCCCATTTGCTGGAGGTAACAGGAAGGAGAATCCCTGAAGCTGTTAACCTGTCTATCTCAGCCTTGACAGGTGCACGCAACGGCACTGGAATAGGGCATGCCCGGAAAAACTTAGGGCGAGCTGTAGGTTTAAGAGTAATGTGGGCTTCAAAGTCCTTGGCATGACCCAGACCAGCAGAGAACACGGACGAAAATTCAGAACACAATCCATCCAGCTGTTGATACAGAATATCCTCAGATATGAGGTGCACATCATCATCAATGGAGAACCGAACAACTGGAAAGCATCATAACCGAACAGGTTATCAGTGCCCGCAAGATCCACCACATAAAACGTGAGGGGCCTAACAACAGACTTGTAGCCAGTGGAAGCATCAAACTGGCCAATGATAGGAATTTTCTGTTTATTATAAGTTCTCAGATTTCGTGTAACTGGAGACAAGGGAAGGGAGCCCAACTCCAAATACGTGCGAGAATTAATGAGAGTTACTGCCGAGCCAGTGTCCACTTGCATGCGAATGTCTTTATCCAGAACACGAACAGTAATAAACAACTTATTTGTTTGAGAAAGCACACAGTTAACATCCACGTCCGATGCCTCGTCCTCGTCGACAGGAACTTTAGGGGACTGACACACAGAAGCAATGTGGTCTTTTTCCCTACATGAATTACATGTGGCCCAACGCTTTGGACACGCGGCCCTGTCATGCTGTACGAAACAATGTGGACAAGAAGGAAGTGCGGAACAAACCTGCTTCTGTGGTTGCTGTTTTCGCTGCGATCGTTGCGGCCCAACGCGACGTTGTTTACGCGAGTGAACTGCCGCCACATCTTCGTTCTCCTGTGAAACAGGCAAATTGTCCGTGTCGAAAGTTGACTGTACAGCGCCTACATCACACCACGCGTCTATTTGCGCGCCAGCAGTGTGAGACACTTCAAAGGATTGAGCGATGCTTAGAACTTCCGACAACGACGGGTTTGGCAGTTGTAGGGCATATTGCCGAACTTCTTTATCAGGAGCAAGCCGTAGAATAGCATCCCTAACCATTGAATCAGCATAAGACTCATGATGAGTGTCCGTGACAAACTGACATTTCCTACTCAGATCGTGTAGTTCCGCCGCCCAAGCCCGGTAAGATTGATGGGGCTGTTTATGACACCGGTAGAACGCCACGCGGGCGGCAACGACGTGGGTGTTTTTTCGGTAATAGTTAGACAAGAAGTCACACATTTCTTGGAGGGACAGAGAGGCAGGTTCCCGCAGAGGGGCTAACTGAGATAGCAGCTGATAGATCCGTGGAGAAATCCAAGATAGAAATAACGACTTACACATAGGAGCATCGACAACGCCGAAAGCCAAGAAGTGTTGCCGCAAACGCTTCTCATAATCCTCCCAGTCTTCAGCGGCCTCGTCGTAAGGAGGGAATGGAGGCGGAGAAGAGGAAGACAGACGATGAGTAAGCGACGTCGACAGCACCTGAATAGCAGCCGTCAGCTGTGTTTGTTGTTCAATGAGCGCTTGCATAAGCTGTTCCATGTCTGCCCCGTCACGAACACACAAATCCACAATGCAGTGAAAATATCCCATCCTCGTCGCCAAAAAGTGTTATAAGCTTTAATCACCTACTTAGAAACAATAGCTGGCTACATGATAACAACTCAGTATCTCTCACTCGACTGCCGTGCCGTGACATGCAGCCGGCGCCGTTCGTAGCTAGGTGGCGCTCCCGAGCTCAGGCGAGTTGCGGAGCGCCTCTATCGCCGTTTGCGTGTACTGTCGTGGCGGCACTGTTAAATGTCGTGGCACTGTCACAACAATGTGATCTACCCATCTAATCTTCAGCATTCTTCTGTAGCACCACATTTCGAAAGCTTCTATTCTCTTCTTGTCCAAGCTATTTATCGTCCATGTTTCACTTCCATACATGGCTACACTCCATACAAATACTTTCAGAAATGACTTCCTGACACTTAAATCTATACTCGATGTTAACAAATTTCTCTTCTTCAGAAACGCTTTCCTTGCCATTGCCAGTCTACATTTTATATCTTCTCTACTTCGACCATCATCAGTTATTTTGCTCCCCAAATAGCAAAACTCCTTTACTACTTTAAGTGTCTCATTTACTAATCTAATTCCCTCAGCATCACACGACTTAATTCAACCACATTCCATTATCCTTGTTTTGCTTTAGTTGATGTTCATCTTATACCCTCCTTTCAAGACACTGTCCATTCCGTTCAACTGCTCTTCCAAGTCCTTTGCTGTCTCTGACAGAATTACAATGTCATCGGCAAACCTCAAAGTTTTTATTTTTTCTCCATGGGTTTTAATACCTACACCAAATTTTTCTTTTGTTTCCTTTAGTGCTTGCTCAATATATAGATTGAACAACACTGGGGAGAGGCTACAACCCTGTCTCACTCCCTTCCCAACCACTGCTTCCCTTTCTTGTCCCTCGACTCTTATAACTGCCATCTGGTTTCTGTACAAATTGTAAATAGCCTTTCGCTCCATGTATTTTACCCCTGCCACCTTTAGAATTTGAAAGAGAGTATTCCAGTCAACAATGTCAAAAGCTTTCTCTAAGTCTACAAATGCTAGAAACGTAGGTTTGCCTTTCCTTAATCTTGCTTCTAAGATAAGTCGTAAGGTCAGTCTTGCCTCATGTGTTCCAACATTTCTACGGAATCCAAACTGATCTTCCCCAAGGTCGGCTTCCACCAGTTTTTCCATTCGCCTGTAAAGAATTCGCGTTAGTATTTTGCAGCTGTGACTTATTAAACTGATAGTTCGGTAATTTTCACACCTGTCAACACCTGTTTTTTTTGGGATTGGAATTGTTATATTCTTCTTGAAGTCTGACGGTATTTCGCCTGTCTCATACATCTTACTCACCAGATGGTAGAGTTTTGTCAGGACTGGCTCTCCCAAGGTCGTCAGTAGTTTTCTACTCCAGGGGCCTTGTTTCGACTCAGGTCTTTCAGTGCTCTGTCAAACTCTTCACGCCGTATTGTATCTCCCATTTCATCTTCATCTACATCCTCTTCCATTTCCATAATATTGTCCTCAAGTACATCGCCCTTGTATAGACCCTCTATATACTCCTTCGACCTTTCTGCTTTCCCTTCTTTGCTTAGAACTGGGTTTCCATCTGAGCTCTTGATATTCATGCAAGTGATTCTCTTTTCTCCAAAGGTCTCTTTAATTTTCCTGTAGGCAGTATCTATCTTACCCCTAGTGAGATAAGCCTCTACATCCTTACATTTGTCCTCTAGACATCCCTGCTTAGCCATTTTGCACTTCCTGTCGATCTCATTTTTGAGACGTCTGTATTCCTTTTTGCCTGCTTCATTTACTGCATTTTTATATTTTCTCTTTTCATCAATTAAATTCAATATTTCTTCTGTTACCCAAGGAGTTCTACTAGCCCTCGTCTTTTTACCTACTTGATCCTCTGCTGCCTTCACTACTTCATCTCTCAAAGCTACCCATTCTTCTTCTACTGTACTTCTTTCCCCCATTCCTGTCAATTATTCCCTTATGCTCTCCCTGAAACTCTGTAGAACCTCTGGTTCTTTCAGTTTATCCAGGTCCCATCTCTTTAAATTCCCACCTTTTTGCAGTTTCTTCAGTTTTAATCTACAGTTCATAACCAATAGATTGTGGTCAGAGTCCACATCTGCCCCTGGAAATGTCTTACAATTTAAATCCTGGTTCCTAAATCTCTGTCTTACCATTATATAATCTATCTGATACCTTCTAGTATCTAGTATCGACTTGCGCCATAGGGTGGTGGGGTTTCGGGTTCCGCTGGATAGGTCAGGAGTCCACTACACGCAACAAGCGGCTACACGGGTAGCAGGGGTTGTGTGGCGTGGGCTGGGCGGTTTTTTAGGTTAGATGGCCTTGGGCAAGTACAGAAAGGGCAACAGCCTCAACGGGTGCGGGGCAAAGTCAGGACATGCGGGGACCAAGCAGCAATCGGTATTGTAATTGTCAACTGTCGAAGCTGCGTTGGTAAAGTACCGGAACTTCAAGCGCTGATAGAAAGCACCGAAGCTGAAATCGTTATAGGTACAGAAAGCTGGCTTAAGCCAGAGATAAATTCTGCCGAAATTTTTACAAAGGTACAGACGGTGTTTAGAAAGGATAGATTGCATGCAACCGGTGGTGGAGTGTTCATCGCTGTTAGTAGTAGTTTATCCTGTAGTGAAGTAGAAGTGGATAGTTCCTGTGAATTATTATGGGTGGAGGTTACACTAAACAACCGAACTAGGTTAATAATTGGCTCCTTTTACCGACCTCCCGACTCAGCAGCATTAGTGGCAGAACAACTGAGAGAAAATTTGGAATACATTTCACATAAATTTTCTCAGCATGTTATAGTCTTAGGTGGAGATTTCAATTTACCAGATATAGACTGGGACACTCAGATGTTTAGCACGGGTGGTAGGGACAGAGCATCGAGTGACATTATACTGAGTGCACTATCCGAAAATTACCTCGAACAATTAAACAGAGAACCGACTCGTGGAGATAACATATTGGACCTACTGATAACAAACAGACCCGAACTTTTCGAATCTGTATGTACAGAACAGGGAATCAGTGATCATAAGGCCGTTGCAGCATCCCTGAATATGGAAGTTAATAGGAATATAAAAAAAGGGAGGAAGGTTTATCTGTTTAGCAAGAGTAATAGAAGGCAGATTTCAGACTACCTAACAGATCAAAACGAAAATTTCTGTTCCGACACTGACAATGTTGAGTGTTTATGGAAAAAGTTCAAGGCAATCGTAAAATGCGTTTTAGACAGGTACATGCCGAGTAAAACTGTGAGGGACGGGAAAAACCCACCGTGGTACAACAACAAAGTTAGGAAACTACTGCGAAAGCAAAGAGAGCTCCACTCCAAGTTTAAACGCAGCCAAAACCTCTCAGACAAACAGAAGCTAAACGATGTCAAAGTTAGCGTAAGGAGGGCTATGCGTGAAGCGTTCATTGAATTCGAAAGTAAAATTCTATGTACCGACTTGACAGAAAATCCTAGGAAGTTCTGGTCTTACGTTAAATCAGTAAGTGGCTCGAAACAGCATATCCAGACACTACGGGATGATGATGGCATTGAAACAGAGGATGACACGCGTAAAGCTGAAATACTAAACACCTTTTTCCAAAGCTGTTTCACAGAGGAAGACCGCACTGCAGTTCCTTCTCTAAATCCTCGCACAAACGAAAAAATGGCTGACATCGAACTAAGTGTCCAAGGAATAGAAAAGCAACTGGAATCACTCAATAGAGGAAAGTCCACTGGACCTGACGGGATACCAATTCGATTCTACACAGAGTACGCGAAAGAACTTGCCCCCCTTCTAACAGCCGTGTACCGCAAGTCTCTAGAGGAACGGAGGGTTCCAAATGATTGGAAAAGAGCACAGATAGTCCCAGTCTTCAAGAAGGGTCGTCGAGCAGATGCGCAAAACTATAGACCTATATCTCTTACGTCGATCTCTTGTAGAATTTTAGAACATGTTTTTTGCTCGCGTATCATGTCATTTCTGGAAACCCAGAATCTACTATGTAGGAATCAACATGGATTCCGGAAACAGCGATCGTGTGAGACCCAACTCGCCTTATTTGTTCATGAGACCCAGAAAATATTAGATACAGGCTCCCAGGTAGATGCTATTTTTCTTGACTTCCGGAAGGCGTTCGATACAGTTCCGCACTGTCGCCTGATAAGCAAAGTAAGAGCCTACGGAATATCAGACCAGCTGTGTGGCTGGATTGAGGAGTTTTTGGCAAACAGAACACAGCATGTTGTTATCAATGGAGAGACGTCTACAGACGTTAAAGTGACCTCTGGCGTGCCACAGGGGAGTGTTATGGGACCATTGCTTTTCACAATATATATAAATGACTTAGTAGATAGTGTCGGAAGTTCCATGCGGCTTTTCGCGGATGATGCTGTAGTATACAGAGAAGTTGCTGCATTAGAAAATTGTAGCGAAATACAGGAAGATCTGCAGCGGATAGGCACTTTGTGCAGGGAGTGGCAACTGACCCTTAACATAGACAAATGTAATGTATTGCGAATACATAGAAAGAAGGATCCTTTATTGTATGATTATATGATAGCGGAACAAACACTGGTAGCAGTTACTTCTGTAAAATATCTGGGAGTATGCGTACGGAACGATTTGAAGTGGAATGATCATATAAAACTAATTGTTGGTAAGGCGGGTACCAGGTTGAGATTCATTGGGAGAGTGCTTAGAAAATGTAGTCCATCAACAAAGGAGGTGGCTTACAAAACACTCGTTCGACCTATACTTGAGTATTGCTCATCAGTGTGGGATCCGTACCAGGTCGGGTTGACGGAGGAGATAGAGAAGATCCAAAGAAGAGCGGCGCGTTTCGTCACTGGGTTATTTGGTAACCGTGATAGCGTTACGGAGATGTTTAATAAACTCAAGTGGCAGACTCTGCAAGAGAGGCGCTCTGCATCGCGGTGTAGCTTGCTCGCCAGGTTTCGAGAGGGTGCGTTTCTGGATGAGGTATCGAATATATTGCTTCCCCCTACTTATACTTCCCGAGGAGATCACGAATGTAAAATTAGAGAGATTAGAGCGCGCACGGAGGCTTTCAGACAGTCGTTCTTCCCGCGAACCATACGCGACTGGAACAGGAAAGGGAGGTAATGACAGTGGCACGTAAAGTGCCCTCCGCCACACACCGTTGGGTGGCTTGCGGAGTATCAATGTAGATGTAGATGTAGATTCTTCCATGTATACAACCTTCTCCCATGATTCTTGAAACAAGTGTTAGCTATGATTAAGTTATGCTCTGTGCAAAACTCTACCAGGCGACTTCCTCTTTCATTTCTTAGCCCCAATACATATTCATCTACTATGTTTCCTTCTCTCCCTTTTCCTACTCTTGAATTCCAGTCAGCAATGACTATTAAAATTTTCGTCTCCCTTCACTAGCTGAATAATTTCTTTTATCTCATCATACATTTCTTCATCATCTGCAGAGCTAGTTGGCATATAAACTTGTGCTACTGTAGTAGGCGTGGGCTTCGTGTCTATCTTGGCCACAATAACGTGTTCACTATGCTGTTTGTAGTAGCTTACCCGCATTCCTATTTTTTTATTCATTATTAAACCTACTCCTGCATTACCCCTATTTGATTTTGTGTTTATAACCCTGTATTCACCTGACCAAAAGTCTTGTTCCTACTGCCACCGAACTTCGCGAATTCCCACTATATCTAACTTTAACCTATCCATTTTCCTTTTTAAATTTTCTAATCTACCTGCCCGGTTAAGGGATCTGACGTTCCACACTCCGATCCGTAGAACGCCAATTTTCTTTTTCCTGATAATGACGTCCTCTTGAGTAGTCCCCGCCCGGAGATCGGAATGGGGGACTATTTTACCTCCGGAATATTTTACCCAAGAGGACGCCATCATCATTTATCCATACAGTAAAGCTGCATGCCCTCGGGAAAAATTACGGCCGTAGTTTCCCCTTGCTTTCAGCCATTCGTAGTACCAGCACTGCAAGGCCATTTTGGTTAATGTTGCAAGGCCAGGTCAGTCAATCATCCAGACTGTTGCCCCTTCGACTACTGAAAAGGCTGCTGCCCCTCTTCAGGAACCACATGTTTGTCTGGCCTCTCAACAGATACACTTCCGTTGTGGTTGCACCTACGGTACAGCCATCTGTATCGCTGAGGCACGCAAGCCTCCCCACCAACGGCAAGGTCCATGTATGTTGTTAATAATATCACATGCTAATATTGAGTAAAATCTGACATCTGTACTGTCTGTGCACTAATGTGATTATTTATAATAAGTGCTGTAAAATGTTTTTTAATTTATTTTTTTATTTGATGGTGCATGGCTACAACAGCCATAAAATTATCATATGCACCTTACTGCACTGAACATTTAATATTTGGTGGCAAGTTTTATTGGAATATGGAGAAGGTCCTTCCCAGAGGACCCCCTCACTATGGATCAATTGGAATGAAAAGTACATCTAATCTAATCATAGAAGTTCAAGAAACTTACCAAATATTTTTCTGCAGGGTCGACTGCAACAGAGAGAACAGGTGCAGTGTGCCCACTCAATACCTGTGACTGAGACGTGTCCAAATCTGTGATGTGTATCTCCGTGTCACTACAAAATACAATTTGTCAGGTGCTGTCATATGTTTCTGACAAAACAAAATGTCTTACACAAGTTGAATTACTTACAATGACCCAGAAAAGACTTTCTTCCCATTTTCACTAACAGCAACATGGGTCACAGGAGCAGAAAATCTTGTAACAATCTGGTCTCTGTTCGCATCTGGGAAGGTATATGCCTGAACATTATTATTGTCTGTCCCAACATAAAAATAGTTGCCCTGAAACAAACCAGTGACAATGTATTGCCCAAAATTCTATAATATAAAAGTCTAATTATTTCTCGAAAGGCAGTAGGAAAGTTAGGCTTAATTACAACAACTACACACATAATATCTCTTAAGGAAATTCTTTTATAAGAAACAAATTGTGATTCTTCAGTTTTTCCTGGCATGTATTCTGGGAGAAAATTAAACAATTTTTTTTCTCCACCCCTCATTCCTGTGCAAATGTTGTTATGAATATCATACATAAAGCAAATTATTTTCATAAACTTCAATGGCAATGATTTGTTAGTACAAAAAGTTCCAAGCTGCACCACGGTTTAGATTTCATATTAAATTGTAGGTACCCCTATTATTTGCAGGATAAGTTAGTTCAGAGGTTGGAGGGAGGCAACAGCTCACCACCTGCAACAGGACCATGTAGTGTTGAAACCAAACTTGAGATTGAGGACAACTTTACTTTACAAAATTTGCATAATCATATAAGGTGTTATTTAAAGAAAACATACTATTCTTCATATTATTCTCTTCAAACTGCAACCATCTCAGCTGTACAAAAATAATTAGATATAATACTGAAAATCCAGAATGGAATTAATGAAAAGCATAGATTGCTACTCATCATATAGAGGAGACATTGAGTTGCAGACAGGCACATCAAAAAAGACAGTCAAACATACGAGCTTTCAGCTGAAAGACCTCCTTCAAAAGTACACACACACACACACACACACACACACACACACACACACACATTCTTGCACACCCAGTTCACACACACAAGATCACTGTCTCTAGCCACTGAGGCCAGACTGTAATCAACTGCATGTGATGGTAGAAGCAATCTGAGTGGTGGGGGTAATGGAGAGGCAGGGGCTAAAAAGGAGGTTGGGTTGGAGAGGGTGAGGGATGGCAGGGTAAAGTGCTGCTTGTGGGAGCATGCAGAGATGTGGTGGGGACAGGGTTGGGCAGCTAAATGATGCAGCTGGGAGGTTGGGTGGGGAGGGGAGAAGGAGGGGGGGTTGGTGGAAAAGATGAGGGAAGGGGGAAGAGAGAAGTAGAGGAGGGGAAAAGAGAGAGGGGGCGGAAAGAGACACTAGTGGATGTGTTGGTGGCTGTATAGTGTTGGAGTGGGGCAGGGAAGGCCTCTACCTTCATTAGTCCCTGTCCTTCAACCACCTACCCCCTTCCCTACTCATACTCCAGCACTACGTAGCCTTCTAGTCCACAAATACACCCACCTCTCTCTCTCTCTCTCTCTCTCTCTCTCTCTCTCTCTCTCTCTCGCCCATACTTCTCTCCTTTTTCGTCTACCTCCTCCCTCCTCCAGTCTTATCTCCCAACTGCATCTAGCTGCCCGACCTTGGCCCCACACTCCCAAAAGCAGCACTTTACTGTCCCCCACCCCTAACCTGCTTCCTCCCTCCCTCCCTGCCCCAGCCTCCTCCTTACCCCAACCACCCATGTTGCTTCTCCCATCATGCACAGTTGCTCACAGTCTGGCCCCAGTGGCCAGACACAGTGGTCATGTGTGTGTATATGAGTTGTGCCTGCATGAATGGGTGTGTGTGTTGTCCACTTTAGAAGAAGGCCTTTTGGTCAAAACCTCACATGTTTAGCAGTCTTTTTAGTGTACCTGTCTGCGACTCAACATCTCTCTCCTCTATATGGTGAGTAGCAACCTATCCTTCTCGTAATATTGTCATAGATATAACACTGGATATTCAAAATGATCAAATACTTGATCAATGTTCTGGAGCCATGAATAGTGCAACTACATGATAACTGTATGGGGACCTTTACAATTTTCAAATTTTTATTCTGTGAGTGGAGTGGAGGGTAGGGGAATGGCAAGTGTGGTGAGACAAAGAAGGAAGCAAAGAGGGTGCATGAGCAATGAGGCAAAATGGTTCAAATGGCTCTGAGCACTATGGGACTCAACTGCTGAGGTCATTAGTCCCCTAGAACTTAGAACTAGTTAAACCTAACTAACCTAAGGACATCACAAACATCCATGCCCGAGGCAGGATTCGAACCAGCGACCGTAGCGGTCCTGCGGTTCCAGACTGCAGCGCCTTTAACCGCACGGCCACTTCGGCCGGCAGCAATGAGGCAATTCTCACTTCAAAGTATTGTAAGGAAGAAGAAATCCTTGTGTATAGTGAGGTGAGTACGTTTGAGATGGTGGCTTACAAGGGATAATACAGTATGCACTCTATGAAAGAATGGAATGTTCTGGGTATAAGATGCTGTGATCGGAGAAGTTTCTGTCAAGGTAACTAATGTCTGTGAAGATAGTCATTAAAATATCGGGATATGTGATCACGTGCTCCTCACCACTGCAGACTGAATGTCCATGGATGTTCAAGTTGTACAGGGGACAGACTGCTGGAGAATTCTGGTCAAACTTAAAAACATTATGAGTAATACTGGTACATTAATATTTTTATCATCTGAACTGTTGGATAATTTTGGTGTCCCCCCCCCCCCCCCCTCCCCGACTTTTTCATGGACCACTTAATTATTTGTGCACATCATGGACACTACCAGTCTGGGGCTCCAGACGCAACTCTCATTGTTTCTTGTCGGCAATGCCTCTTTTGGTGGTCTGAATATAAAAGGAACAACTCTGCATCTCAGAGGCCAGTGCTGTATTTACCATGAATAGTCCCCTACACCTTCTCTCTATCTCATTCATCAGAACCTCACTATGGATTTGTTTTCTCTTGGACTGCTCTTCAGTTATTTACCCTCCTACATTAAGCTGTTTATGGGCTATCTAGAGGAAGCTTTTTAGCTTCGCAAAACTCCAATCCCTATGTCTGCTTCTAGTTCATTGATGATTCTTCATGATCTGGACAAGGCACAACTATCCTTATTCCTGCGGAGCCTGAACACCATCTTTCCCATTCACTTCACCTTGGCCTCCTCAGCCTAACATGGCACCTTCCTGGATGCTGACCGCCTCCTCTCTGATAGATCCATATTAAACACACTAATTGTAATGATGTCTGCATTTTGACAGCTGTCATCCCTTCGATTCATACTTATAGTCTGGCCAACTGTGAGCAGCACATCTGTAGTGACAAGAATTATCTTTCCCAGTGTGTTTATGGTCTCACTGAAGAATTCACAGACAGGCACTATAGTTGAGTCAGCATTGATCCCTGAAAGTGGGGTGCGCATGGCAGCTTTGCACGCTTACCTCTTGTAATGTGATTTTGTAAACTTCTCTATGGTATTGGCTCAGTGTTGCTGTAAGACAAGTACGCCGTAAGGCAGGACTGCATGGCCAGCAATGTCTCACCATCAGCTGTGCCGTGTGGCGAGGTTGAAAGCTGGCAACAAATCTGCTAGCACTCAGGGATGAACTTACACCAATCGACTACAGCACCAAAAATGGTCCACAGATTTTCCGCACCATATTTCCTCATGCATCTAATACTCTCACCACCCTCATTAACCAGCTGCAAAGGAGCAATCCTCGCATCACCCAATATCATCCGGACTGCAAAAACTGAATCATATGCTCCATCATGACTTCAGCTGTTGCAAAATAAGGAACACCCTCCCAACACCACCTAAGTGGCATTCCACCAACTACCAATTCTATGCAGCAATATTCTAGTCTATACCAATCCCACAACCACTCCCAAACCCACGCCACACTGCTCATATCCCTGTGAAAGGCCCAGGTACAACACCTGTCCAATTCACCCACCCACAACATCCTAACTCCAGCCGCATCACAGGCTTATCGAATACCATTAGAAGCAGGAACCCCTGTGAAAGAAGCCATGTCATATACTAGCTCTGTTGCAATTTCTGCACAGCATTTTATTTGTGCATGACCACCAACCAAATAAATGGCCACCGTCTACAGGTGACTGCCCTGACCACCCACTGGCAGAACACGTTTTTTGGCAAAACCTACTTGACTTCAATGGCTAATTCACAACTCAAGCTATCTGGATCCTTACCCACAGCACCAGCTTTCCTGAACTATGTATATAGGAGTTATCCTTGCAATCATCATCATATCACGTCCCGCCAAAATTCAGCGCATTTAACTGCCACTGCCGTAGCGTTTGCCATATTGTAATGTGACTCCCCATTTTGGGTTTGTTTTACTTATACATATGTGTATTGTATTTGTATTTGTGTGTATATGTAATATGTGGGTTATCTATGGCTTGGACACAATTAAATAAAATAAAATCCTTGCAACATATCCTTTGTTCTTGTAATCCTCCTGGCCCAGATCTTTGGTAGTCACCTGCCCCACACCTACCTCCTACCTGCCACTGGAGCCTCTAAATTCACTCCTCCCACACCCACTCCTTCTTCCCCAGCCTCTCCCCTTCCTCTGTTCCACTGCACTCTCGCAAACCGCATCCCTGCACAAGGTCAACAGTGCTGCCACCTTGTGCCGCATTACTATTAGATATGGGCGATTCATTCCTGAACTAATTCATTGAGCTAGATCCTTCTATGAAGTGGGTGACTGGTGACTCAGAAAAAAGAAGCAGTAGCTCTTTAGATCCGAAATGTCTCTCGAGTGTCATCAGTGATGGAATGGAAGTTCTTGGGTAGACAGTGCAACAGTGTCCCACACAACTGTTGAAATAATCTATATGGCATTAACCATTAGAGTAAGAAATTCATCTCAATCTGGAGAAAAATATGCTGAGGGAGATATGTATGTATGTGTCTACATACCTTACTGTTGTGAGCAGCTTTCATAAGCCATGAAAAGTATAGAAATCAAAGATAGCTCATCTCTACATAATGCTGCATTACCGCCTCAGCACTTCACTGGAACTGATAGAGCTCAAGGAATTAACTCGCGAGGCTCTTTCGCCACTGCTCTCCTACCACTCCTGAGTCCAGACAGAACGGATTGCACGTGAACTAGCTCCTGGCAGACACTCACCACCCGCCTCACCTACAGCTCTTGACTCTGCGAACTAGGTCCTGCCAGCCACTCTCTGCTCCTCTACTGCTCAGAGTGAAACGGTGACTCACGAGTGATCCCACTCTTTGTGATCTTGGCTCTTTCATTGATTACGCTCGCAGGTCAACTTGATTCCTTCTCGACACAGCATTCCCCATTCGAATTCAGCTCACCATGGATATTGTTTATAGTAATTAATGCATGTATTAGTTAAAGAATACACTGTGTGTACATTTGTTTTCATTTCTAGTTTTAACTGGTTAAATAGTGCATATTAATAGTACTTTAATTTTTACATTTGACATATTTTGCTGTTGCTGAACATAAGTCAACCACACTGCCCTCACCTACATGAGCTTCCAGCAATGTATGATACCATTTCACCAAACTGGTAAAAAATAGTTGTTACTGTCAGCACATAACTTCCTGCTTCTCTGGCCCCTCATCAAACCTAAAGTCCAGACATCCAACAGTCTTTCTAGAACAATGTGCATCCAACAGTCTCTCTGGAATAATGTGAGTCAGGAAGATATTCATGATCAAAATCATCCCAGACATTCAAGAAATCAGTTCTTGCAAATTTTCCCCGGGGATGTATGCTTCGGCTGAGACGACATTTTCCTTCCTCTCGATATATATTCAGTACTTTCAATCCTGTCCGTATACTGATTTACTTTTTTTTGTTGTAATGCTCCCACTTCCAATGCTTTTCATTTTCAATAATCCATATGTAACTTTGTCAATGTTATTAAGCCAATCACATTAAATAGATTTCCGGCATTAAACACTCAACATTAAAAATATCTATGAATGTACTTTGTCCAACATATAATTTACAAATTTGAAACATATTATCAAACTTTATAATGCCTAGTTATCTGATAAAATTAAAAAATTATTTGACTGCTGCAAAGTCAATGAAGTGTGGACAGCTATATATACCTTTAATTTCTATGCTCTAACAGTACATTTTATGGATGGAAGACACAAAAGTTGTACCTTCTTGAGAACTTCCAATCTGAGGAAAGACATGCTACAAAAATATTTCAAACTGGGTAAAGGCTTTTATCACCAAATATGATACTCAGTTTAAAATCAATGCCATAACAATACACAATGCTTAAAAACATGAAATCAGCTTTCATGGTTTTGATCCTTCCACATGTCCACATTCTTTACCTCTTTTTGTACGAAGCATAATTTAAAAAAAAAAAACCTGCTGATTAGGTCAAAATAACAGCTATTTTCCCCCCAAGAGAGTTGATTGTCCTTAAGAAAACTTACTGAAATACAAGAAAATAAAAAAGAACAAATTCACATGATGGTGTATCCAGGATGGAATAAAGACAATATTATGAAAAGGATAGATTAAACAATGGAAACTCCAGGCTGGATTATCCTCAATGTAACAAAAAGATAGACTGCTACTTACTGTAAATATGACATGTTAAGTTCCAGATGGTCACAATTAATAGACACCTACACTTTAGCTTTCAGCCACAGAATTCATCAGAAAAAGAAAGAGAAGGAGAAACACACACCATTCATTCACACACCTCATGCATACATGACCGTCAACTCCAGCAGCTCGGACCAGGTCAGATTGCTACTCACCACATGGAGGGGACGATGAGTTGTAGACGAGCAATATAAAAATACTACTGTATATTTGAGCTTTCAGCCAAAAGATGATCTACAGTAGACAAAACACACACACACACACACACATATATTCATGGAAGCCATCTCTCACACCCATGACCACTGTTAGGTGCAGTTATGAGGTTTGGGGGCGAGGGCAGGGGTGGGGGAGAATGGGAGTGGTAAAGGAGGGAAGTAGAGGAGGGGAATAATACTGCGGGGTGTGTTGGTGGAATAGAAGGCTGTGTAGTACTGGAGTTGGATCAGGGAAGGCAATTGTTAAGTGAAGGACAAGGACTATACTCCATCAATCACAAGTGGAGTTCGGATTTTGCACATCTTTTTTTACGGTACCTGGTGTTGTATCTTTAAGTATTATGATATTTTGGAGGTACTAGGCTACTTTAAATTCAAATTTAAAATGCATATATTTGCATATTTTTGGCGTTTGAGCATATTATTGTCATATTTAGAGGAAATGGCCATAAAGATGCATATTTTTGACATTTAGAGGTCATACTGAGGTTTGTTTTGTTCCCTGACAACCAAAGAACCTCCCAGAATATTAGGCCAATAAATTTCCAAAATGAGATAATACGGGACGAGCTATCAGAATAAAAGCCTTTCAGGTTAACGTGGGTAGCTTATGGAGGGACATAGTCTTGTTTTTACACTTAGGCAGTCTCTCAGATAAGGATGCTGAAGACTTGTGATGGTTCATTGTTGCAAGATAGATTATCGGAGTAGAAACGTGCTTCGGTATTTGTTGCCCGCAGTTAATGCGTGTTCAGGCCGCTCACCTGATCTCTGCATGTGCCAACAATGCCCTACTAGCAGATTAAAACTGTGTGCCGAACCGAGACTCGAACTTGGGACCTTTGCCTTTCGCGGGCACTTTCATATCAGCGCACACTCCGCTGCAGAGTGAAAATCTCATTCTGGAAACATCCCCCAGGCTGTGGCTAAGCCATGTCTCCGCAATATCCTTTCTTTCAGGAGTGCTAGTTCTGAAAGGTTCGCAGGAGAGCTTCTGTAAAGTTTGGAAGGTAGGAGATGAGGTACTGGCAGAAGTAAAGCTGTGAGGACGGGGCTTGAGTCGTGCTTGGGTAGCTCAGTTGGTAGAGCACTTGCCCGCAAAAGGCAAAGGTCCCGAGTTCGAGTCTCGGTCCGGCACAGTTTTAATCTGCCAGGAAGTTTCATATCAGCGCACACTCCGCTGCAGAGTGAAAATCTCATTCTGAATGCCCTACTAGTTACTGTTGGCATTTCAGAATATGAATCATTCTTGCATGTGTTTCCGTGCTGTTCACATCAACTCTTTGCTACCTTCTTCAAATTACAAATATGCCCAGGCCAAAAATCAATAATTTATGGAAATGGATTGGGAGCGATTGCACTTTCACAACGGATGGAAAAATAATATTCTGCCAACTATGTGAAAAAGAGGTAAGTTTAATTTTGTTTTTTTCTTTTTCGATAATTTTTCAAAGAAATTAAAACAATTATTAAGTGCATTTGTAAATTTCTGTTCATGTTTTCTATGTACAAATGGGGGGGGGGGGACATTTTTAGGAATTACCTTTAGCATTCTTGCAAATTAAAAAAAATGTTAAATGTCGTGAGGGGATCTAAGTTTCAATTTTTAGAAACTTATTTGTAGTCTTCATTTACTTTTTTGAGTGACCATCTCGCGGGTACACACTTTTCTTACATTTTTGTATGATATTTATTCACTTCTCCGACGCTTTAGACAAGGGTTGAGAAAAAATTTCAACTGGATCAGCATAAAAAGACATCTCAGCACCAGAACAATGTAACCAAGACACAGTTCAAAACTTCACAGCAACCATTGATCTCCTCATTTTCGAAGCATATGGACGACAAAAATGAGTTCAATGAAGATCTTTGTGAGGCTTTAATAAAAGCAAACATCCCCTTGAATAAGCTGGAGAATGAAGGATTAAGGACCTTCTTGAAAAAATACACAGGAAAAGATATTCCTCACGAATATACGCTCAGAAAGAACTATGTGGACCCACTGTATGAAAAGGTAAGGTCTTTCGGTAATTTTTATGAATGTAGGTAGGTGAAAGTCAATGGATATAATTTGATATATGCATGGGCCAAAATAATAGCCGTTTAATTTAAAAAAAAAAAAACTCGAAAAATAAATTAAAATTAAGTTTGAATGTTTATTTTTGTAAAATGAACATTGTTACTTGAACGTAAAAAAAACACCTACATTTAAAGTGAGTGAACTTTTTCAAGAAAGAAAAAGGCAAATGAAGAAAGGACTTGAGAAACAAACAGCGATCTCGCAACGTTCTCTGCAAAAAAGAGAGTAAATTTATTTTTAAAGAATATAATTTTTTTGTGCGAACTAAACAACTATTATTTTGATCAATATATATACATAAGAAAATAGTCAAAATATAGGTAGGTGCTAAAACAGATATAGTTTGTTTTCGTATGTACGTCTCCAACATAGTGTCCACATGTTTATGTGTATTTTTTAATTTAGTTTCTCTATTACAGACATTGGGGAATATTAGGAAAGACATTGGCGATTCTCTGGTCTGGCTACCCATTGACGAAACCACTGATTCAGTCAGTATGTGGTGCAAGTCATAGTTGGAAAACTCCCTGCTGATGAGGCTGGACGAGGACACCTCATACTGTGCAAAGAAGTGGAGCAAACGACACGTGCCATGATTGCACGCACAGTGCAGGAAGCATTATATAAGTTCTGCCAACACTGATCAGTTTAAAATAAATTATAGGTAATATAAGAGCACAGTTTTTACATCATATCTCAAGCCAATAATTACTTTTTCCCATCATGTCCCGAACAGATAATAAAAAAAAATTGTAAAATCCTCTTATTTTCTTTCAGGCATGCTATGGAGAAGTGAAGATCAGAAACGTGGGAAGAACAAGGTTTTGACCATTGTGGCAGATATTGCCGCATATATGCTGAAGGCCACAGAGTATTTCCGGGTGTTTTACCCCAAAATTATTCACCTCACGTGTCTGGCTCACAGCATCCATCGAGTTGCCGAAGAGGTCAGACCCACACTGCCTCAGGTCAACAGCCTTATATCTTCGCTAAATAAAGTTTTCATCAAGGCACCAAGTCGAGAGAAAACTTTCAAGACTGCTCACCCTCACTGTCCTCTGCCACCTGAACCAGTCTTGAAGAGATGGGGAATGTGGATTTCGGCTGCAAACTATTATGCAAACAACCACATTAAAGTTGAAGAAGTATGGATGCATACGTAGTTCTGGATAAATTGAATAAGCAAATAAAACGAACACAACACAGAATTCAAATATTAAGCTTATTTCGCTGTACAGCATTTTTCAGCTTTAAACTGACATTCACTAGATTACTACTTTCTTGTTCCAGGTCCTAAAGGGCTTTGAAGATAGCGAAAATTTAGCCATAACAAAAGCCAAGGACACCCTGAAGAATTCCAGCATTTTACACAGCCTATCGTTCATCTGAGTGCACTTGGGTAGCCTTCCAGGCCTAACTGAGAAACTTGAGACTCGTAATATGGAAGCTACGAAAGGCAGTGGCTCTCATCGAAGGACTCAGGACACAGAGAAAGAGTTGGCCAGGTCTGATTGGCGAGAGACTTAGAAGAAAATTGGATGCAGTTCTTCAAAGAAATCCTGGTTGGCTTACGATTCGGAAGATCGCTCAGTTACTGGAAGGAAAAAAACACTCCAAGAATCTAAATGATTTCATGTCTTCTGATGTTGCTGCTCTTAAATTTTTATCTGTAGTATCATGTGATGTTGAACGATCATTTTCAAGACTGAAAATGTTATATCTGACCACAAGACTGAAAATGTTATTATCTGACCACAGGAAAAATTTTCATGTGCAGAATATGGAAAAAATGTTGGTAGTTCAAACAAACTCTAATTTTAGAATTTAGCAAATTTATCGTGTCAGTACCCATGTTATACTTCCTTTTTTTCATTGAATTTAGCCATTATTGAAAATGTTTGATGGGTATTCATTAATTTTCCCAAGTAACATGAATATTTTAAAAAAATTATCTAAGAGAAATGCATAATTAAAGAATTTTAGCTGCATATTTAAAGGCATATACTGTCAGTAATAGCATATTTTAACTGCATATTTCGAGAAGTTTTGGTGCATATTTTGTGGGTTTTAAGTGTATATCGATCCGAACGCTAATCATAAGAATAAACCTTATGCAAACATTACATTATGTATTCATTCATGTTTGCTGGAACCTCATTCGATTTTGTATCACCTGGAGCAGAAACCAATCTGTCTTGAGTACAGTCAAGTACGGTACTAAGGATAAGTTTTATGCTGTATGTTATGCGCACATCGACTCAGCGATAATATGGTGGAACAGCTTTACCGTCATATTTAACTTGGACAGAACTGGCCAGGCAAGTGATCTAACTAACCTGCAGTGACGAAACAGTTGTAAAGATGTAAAAAGAGACGAGCAGAGAACAATATAATTTTGAATGTCGTTTAATTTTTAAACAGATGGAAATAATGGTAAAACTTGGGTGATATGCTTTTTCAGTGATTGGACGGCAAACATAACATGCACTCTATCTTAGCTCACATAGTATTGTAATTAGAAACAAGAGTGAAGAAAATTCCTGACTTTCACAAGGGCCATTTTTCTGCATGAACGATGTGTGGTGCAAAAGTGCGTTGCCAGAATTTCACCACAACATTAAATATTGAAGCCACTGAAGGTATTAGACATTCAGTCATCTGGTAATCTCTGAGCTCCTTCCGTATTGGACTACGAGGAATATATTTCAGTACTGCTCCATTGACAATGAGGCGATCAGCAACAGAATCCCAAGCCATCAAAAATTCACATTTCCTACTCCTCTTTTATGAAGTGCTGTTCTGCATTTCGCCATCGTTCGGCACTGAAGAGCCACAAAGCTTTGTGCATTAGTTCCAGTACATTCAGCAACTTAAATGTCTTGTTATCGACAAAATACCTTCCTTAACTTGGCTCCAGATCAATTCCACTGGGTCCAGATCGCAGTGTTAAGGTGAGAACTGTAAATATGATGCATTTGTACAGAGTCCTCAATGGCGTGAAAATTCTTGTTTTCCATGTTTCTATAACGCTTATCACTCTGGCTCATGTGAGGCCACATCTGTCCTACAAACCAACGGGCATATTCAAAGAGTATTTGATTTTTTGTTTTTCTCAAAAAAATTTAATTGTGTAATGTTTTCTTAACTTCAACAGTCTTTTATAAAATACTGATAATTCAGAATGTGTATTAGCAATGAAAACCAGAATTTTGCATGCGATATGTAATTAGGAATTTTTCTTGAAAAATGATGGTTAAGTATGAGTCAAGTACCATATATTTGATGAATTCCATGTTTAAATGAGTCAGGTATTCAAACTGAACAAAAAAGAGAGATAAACCATGACAGGTAGCAAACCGCTGCCCACCAACACACTTGGTTATCATTCTACGACACTACCAATCATGCCACATATAACTGTAATACATTACTTATGTTTATGACAAAGTGTTTCTCGAAAAGCATCAAAGCTGATTTTTCTCCATAATCTTTGAAAAACATTAACAAAAATTTGTTTCCCTCCTTAACAGTATTCCATTCATGTGTTTCTATATGAAGCAGGGAGCAGTACATATGAACAGCGGGACAATAAGAGCACAAGTGCCATTTACAGAGACTGTGACTGTCCAAGATTTTTGAAATAAAAATTACGTAGCTAAAGTATGATTATGAAAAACTTGGATGGCTATTAATTCACCAGAATGTCTTAAAAGTTTCATTTGTAGTGACACAGTAATAAGATATCTACTACATACGTTCAACCTCCTTCCAAGAGCGGAACACCACCAGTGTACGAGAGCTGTGGCGCTGACCAATTACTGCATTTGTGTTTGTTTACATCACATTTATTCTTATGATGAACAATGTACAGTGAAGACTGAGGCCATGAGGATTACAGGCAAGTAGGATATGTTGCAGGGAGAATTCCCTCCCGGGTAATTCAGAAAAGCTGTTGTTGAGAGGAAGAATCCTGATGGCGCAGGCTGTGAAGCAGTTATTGAAGTGAAGTACATTGTGTTCGACAGCATGTTCAGCAACTGAATGGTCCAGCTGTCCCTTGGTCACGATATTGTTGGTTGTCATGCCCGCAAAGAAAGCAGCACAGTGATTACAGCTTAATTTCTAGTTCACACGACTGCTTCCATAGGTGGCTCTACCTTTGATGGGCTAGGAGATGCCTGTGACCGGACTGGAGTAGGTGGTGGTGTTGGTGGTGGTGGTGGTGGAAGGATGTACGGGACAGTTCTTGCATCTAGGTCTATTGCAGGGATATGAACCATGAGCAAGGGGTTGGGAGCAGGGGCGTACCAGGGATGGACAAGGATGTTGCATAGGTTCAGTGGGCAGTGGAATACCACTATGGAAGGGGTGGGAAGGATATTCCTCACTTCAGGGCATGATGAGAGGTAATCAAAACTTTGGTGGAGAATGCAGTTAGGTTGCCCAAGTCATGGGTGGTAATGGGTCAGGAGGGGAGTGCTTTTTTGTGGCTGGACAGTGGTTATGTGGGAAGTGGAGAAACGAGGCACGGGAGATCTGTTTCTGTACAAGGCTGGGTGGGCAATTTTGGTCTGTGAAGGCCTCAGTGGGATCCTTCGTATATCTGGAGGGGGCACCTCGTCATGATTGATGCGATGGTCATGGGAGGCTGGACTGTATGGAATGGACTTCTTTATATGGAATGGGTAGCAGCAGGCAAAACGGAGGTATTGCTGATGGTTAGTAGGTTTGATATTGATGGAGGTTCTGGTGCAGCCATCTTGGAGATAGAGGTCAGTATCTAGGAAGAAAGCTTGCCGGGTTGAGGAGTACCATGTGAAGGGAATGGGGGAGGAGGTGTTGAGGTTCTGGAGGAATGAGCATAGGGTGTCCTCCACCTCAGAAAACTCCCCAACATATTCACCTTCAACACCTACCTTGGACTACCACCACCTCTACGACAGCCTCCAAATCTTCCCCACATCATCTCATAGCCAAAAAACGCTGCCTAGATGCAAGTCCTGTACCATACAGCCTTCCACCACCACTTACTACAGTCCAGTCACAGGTACCTTCTATCCCATCAAAGGCAAGGCCACCTGTGAAAGCAGTCATGTGAACTACAAAGTAAGCTGCAACCATTGTGCTGCTTTCTAAATGGAAATGACAACCAACAAGCTGTCTGTCTGCATCAATGGCCACTGACAAACTACAGCCAAGAGGCAGCTACATCTGTCAGTCGCTCAATATGCTGCCGAAAACAACATGCTTAATATATCCTACATTTCCATAATGGCCCTGGCCTCAGACTTCACTAGTCCCTCTCCTTCACCTAACTATCTCCTTCTCTGTTGTCACTCCAGCACTACACAGCCTTCTATTCCACCAAAACACTCACTATTCTTTTCTCCCTACTCTTCTTCCCCCCCCCCCCCCCTGCCCATCTCCAGACTGCACCTAGCATCCGTACCTTGTCCCCACCACATTCCTGCAAGCCCCCAAAAGCAGCACATCTTTCTGCACCCTTATCCCACTATGTCCTCCTCTTCCTCCTACCTCAGCCACCACCCACAGATTTCTTCTTCTGTCAGGTGCAGTTGCTGTACACTGTCTGGCCTCAGCAGCAAGAAATAATGCTCATTTTGTGTGTGTGTGTGTGTGTGTGTGTGTGTGTGTGTGTGTGTGTGTGAGGGAGGGAGGGAGGGAGGGATAGAGAGAGAGAGAGAGAGAGAGAGAGAGAGAGAGAGAGAGAGTTGTGCTTGTGCAAACGTGTGCATTTTCTATTTTAGAAGAATGTCTTTTTCTTGTTGTGCCCTATTTGGAACTCTGCATGTCCTCTGTATGGAGAGCAGTACTCTATCCTTTTCATAAAAAGAAGTAAAATTACAAATCAATTACTGCCCTTACAGGTGGTAATTCTTCAGTTTGGGAGGAGGTTAATGATACCATGAGTCAGCTTCAAGAAAGCCACAGTACAGTAGCGATTATCCAATTAGACAAGTATTTATCTGAGGCATATTTATCTACCAGTAGTTATTTCTTAAACTTGTGGGAATCCAGGTAACTGCTCTACCCAAACCTTCAGCAATTGGTTCTGAAAAGATAAATACTCCAGTTATGTCTGTGCCCCATGAGGGTAAATTTTTCAAATGGAGGAAAAATATGCGCCAGGAAAAGAAACTGACTCACTTTAGTAAAACTGCTCAAATGTTGTTTATTAATCACAACAATGATTTGCTCCCTTCTCTTAAGACACATATACTGTCATACCGATGTATACAAGTACGGTACATAATTTCAGAAGGTAGGAACTAATTTTGATTATACTGTAGTTTTACATTAGCAAACTGATCTGCCTTTGGGTTGTTGTTGTTGTTGTGGTCTTCAGTCCTGAGACTGGTTTGATGCGGCTCTCCATGCTACCCTATCCTGTGCAAGCTTCTTCATCTCCCAGTACATACTGCAACCTACATCCTTCTGATTCTGCTTAGTGTATTCATCTCTTGGTCTCCCTCAATGATTCTTACCCTCCAATACTAAATTGGTGATCCCTTGATGCCTCAGAACATGTCCTACACACCGATCCCTTCTTCTAGTCAAGTTGTGCCACAAACTCCTCTTCTCCCCAATTCTATTCAATACCTCCTCATTAGTTATGTGATCTACCCATCTAATCTTCAGCATTCTTCTGTAGCACCACATTTCGAAAGCTTCTATTCTCTTCTTGTCCAAACTGTTTATCGTCCATGGTTCACTTCCATACATGGCTACACTCCATACAAATACTTTCAGAAACGACTTCCAGACACTTAAATCTATACTCGATGTTAACAAATTTCTCCTTTTCAGAAACGCTATCCTTGCCGTTGCCAGTCTACATTTTATATCTTCTCTACTTCGACCATCATCAGTTATTCTGCTCCCCAAATAGCAAAACTCCTTTACTACTTTAAGTGTCCGATTTCCTAATCTAATTCCCTCAGCATCACCTGACTTAATTCGACTACATTCCATTATCATAGTTTTGCTTTTGTTGATGTTCATCTTATACCCTCCTTTCAAGACACTGTCCATTCCGTTCAACTGCTCTTCCAGGTCCTTTGCTGTCTCTGACATATGAGGGTTATTCCAAAAGTAAGGTCCGGTTATAAAAAAAAAATCAAAACTAAAATGTTTTTTCAAAACAATTGTTTTATTTACATTCCTTACATCTTTATCTATTTTTCTACATAACTTCCATACTTATTTAAACATTTGTCACATCGTTCAACAAGCTTTTGAATGCCCATGTTATAGAAATCGGCCGCCTGTGACGATAACCAGTCCTTAACTGCTTCTTTCACTTCATCATCTGTGTCGAAGCGCTTGCCGCCGAGAAACTCCTTTAAGTAACGGAACAGGTGGAAATCACTTGGCGCCAGGTCCGGACTGTAAGGAGGATGGTCCATCTGTTCCCATCCAAATTTCTTGATCAGAGCTTGCGTTTCATTTGCAGTGTGGGGTCTGGCATTGTCATGCAACAACAAGATTCCAGACGACAAAAGACCACGTCGCTTATTCTGGATTGCACGTCGAAGTTTAGTCAGGGTAGCGCAGTAGGCGGCTTTATTAATCGTTGTTCCTCTCTCCATAAAGTCGACTAACAATACTCCACGTCTATCCCAGAACACAGTCGCCATAACCTTACGTGTTGAGATTGTCTGCTTTGCGTTGATCTTGACTGGCGATGACGTGTGACGCCATTGCATTGACTGACGTTTAGACTCTGGAGTGATGTGAGAAACCCATGTCTCATCCCCTGTGACAACATTGTCTAAAAGACTGTCACCTTCCTTATGATATCGCTCCAAAAAATCAAGAGCAAAAGCCATTCTTTTCATTCGTTGGGGCTCAGTAAGCAGCCTGGGAACCCAACGGGCACACAATTTGTGAAACTTCAAATGTTCAGACACAATTCTGTACAAAGTTGTTCTACTCACATTCGTAAAATGCATGTCTACGTCTGTAATAGTGAATCGGCGATCTTCACGAATTTTTTTGTCAACCGCATTGACCAAATCGTCTGAAATCACTGATGGTCGGCCACACCGTGGTTCATCGTGCACATTATCCCGTCCTTCATTAAAAGCTCGCACCCACTTGCGCATTTTACTGTCGCTCATTATGTTAGGACCGTACACTTCAGTAATCTGCCGATGGATTTCTGCCGCTGAATTGTTTCTTGCAGACAAAAACCGTATCACTGCCCTTACTTCACAATCGGCGGGCTGATCAATTGTCTTAAACATTGTAAAGTGACACTGTGAACTACACTCAGCAACAGTAACAAAGCGAATGGCGGCGTTTGACGCGCAAGGCTTGCCGGGAGTCGGCGCGCATGCGTGTTTTGTCATTGGCGCCAAATTTCAATAGTTACGGCGAATCGGACCTTACTTTTGGAATAACCCTCGTAATTACAATGTCATCGGCAAACCTCAAAGTTTTTATTTTTTCTCCATGGATTTTAATACCTACTCCGAATTATTCTTTTGTTTCCTTTCCTGCTTGCTCAATATACAGATTGAATAACATCAGGGAGAGGCTACAACCCTGTCTCACTCTCTTCCCAACCACTGCTTCCCTTTCATGCCCCTAGACTCTTATAACTGCCATCTGGTTTCTGTACAAATTGTAAATAGCCTTTCGCTCCCTGTACTTTACCCCTGCCACCTTTAGAATTTGAAAGAGAGTATTCCGGCCACCATTGTCAAAAGCTTTCTCTAAGTCTACAAATGGTAGAAACAAAGGCTTGCCTTTCCTTAATCTTTCTTCTAAGATACGTCATAAGGTCAGTATTGTCTCACGTGTTCCAATATTTCTACGGAATCCAAACTGATCTTCCCAGAGGTTGGCTTCTACCAGTTTTTCAATTCGTCTGTAAAGAATTCGTGTCAGTATTTTGCAGCTGTGACTTATTAAACTGATAGTTCGGTAATTTTCACATCTGTCAACACCTGCTGTCTTTGGGATTGGAATTATTATACTCTTCTTGAAGTCATGGCCAAATCGATTCCACCTCTGCCTTTGGGTAGCAGTAAGTAATAAGTATCTACATCCAGACGACTTGTCTGGCATAGGAGTAACAAATTATAATCTCAAACCTCCCTCATGACTCAAGTCTATCCATTAGTGAAAACCCTAGCAAATTCCCTACAGTAGACCCTGAGATTACCCTACACATACAGACAGATACCATAGCAAGGGGCTTTCATTTCTAATATATACAGAATAGACATTTTCAATAAAATTATGAAAGATCTCTGCCATGGCCAAATCGATTCCACCTCTGCCTTTAGTTATAAAGGACCTTGGTTCAATTCCTGGTACATTCTCGGACTTTTCTGAGGTAGGAAGGTCTGATACAAGGTCCACTCAGCCTCGTGAGGCCAAATGAGGAGCTGCCTGAATAAAGAAGTAGCAGCATCATGAGGATTCACCTACTGGCAGTAACAGCTGGAGGGATTGGTGACATGCTGTCCGCTGTCCCATGATCATGGGCGCTCCTCTTACTTCCTTGTAGACAGCAGTTAGTCAGTCGGAACAAGCCTAAGACCTAATGCATAGGTGGTGTTTACGTTTTAAAGTCAAGAAAATGTAACAATAATGAATTTTATTTCTATAACTTCTGAGCCTGATAAAAATATTTATATTTTCTTTTGATATTTTTAATTTTTACTGAGATGAAACATAGGACTTTTCAGATACTTTGAAACTAGATGGGATCCAACAGAAAATTATTAATATTCTATGTTCTTTCACAGCAAGATAAAATAAAGTAAAAAGACAAGTACAGTGACCTTGGCTTAGCAAGGCAAGGCGAGTTCCTTTAATTGCCATCCATAATTGCAAGAGTTTGTACACAAGCTGACCTCTTGATTATGTCCCATAAATGGTTGATGGGATCTATGTCAGGTGCTCTGGCTGGCCAAATCACTGGCCTGAAATGTCCAGAATGTTCTTCAAACCAATTGCAAACAACTGTGGTCTGGTGACATGACGCACTGTCGTCCATAAAAATTCCATTGTTGTTTGGGAACACGAAGTCTATAAGCAAACTGTCTTATTGACAACCTGGACCCATGGCTTCAAGGAGTCTGTGCCACATGTGAACCCTATCATTGACTCTTACCAACTGAAGTAGGGATTCATTTGACCAGGCCATGGTTTTCCAGTTGTCTAAGTCCAAAATAGCCCATGAGACATCTTGCAGGTGATGTAATGTTGTTAGCAAACGCATTTGCGCCAGTTGTCTGCTACCATAGCCCATTAATGCCCCATTTTGGTCACACTAACCTAATAGATACACTTGTCATATGTCTTACACTAATTTCTGCAGTTACTTCACACAATGTTGCTTGTCTGTTAGCACAGACAACTCTACACAAATGCCATTGCTCTTGGTCATTAAGTGAAGGTTGTTGGCCACTCCATTACCATGGTGGGAGGTAATGCCTGAAATTTGGTATTCTAGGCACACTTTTGATACCATGTATCTCGGAATCCACAGTGTCAAGACAGTGTCGAGAATACCAAATTTCAGGTGTTACCTATCACCACAGTAACACAGTTAACTCCCACTGTGTGGCCATAATCGCATTAGAAACCTTTCCACGTGAACCATCCGAGTACAAATGACAGCTCCGCCAATGCACTGCCCGTTTATACCTTGTGTATGCAATACTACCGCCATCTGTACATGGACATGGACATGTTTGTATGGGCATACGACAGCAAGTTCTTTAGTGCCCGCGTAAAAACAGACTGAGACGAGTGTCAGTTAAATATACAAAACAGGAAGATAAAACACAGGAACGAAAGTTGGAAAACTGTGTACATACCGGTACAGAAACACGGAGCGAAGAAAAATACTAACGACACAAGAAGAAAGTGGTATAAGGAGCTAAAACAATATAGCAGATGGACATGGCTGGCTGACCACAAGAATCCAAACAGGAGAAGCCAGCCACTCAACAACACACTAAAACCTTCACCCTAAAAGTTTAGGCCAGAGTCCAGACACGTCACAAAACTTTAAAACCTCAGTTACACTCGTCTCATCATTAGCTACAATAGAGTGCAGATCCCCACCAATATTTGAATCTGCCCTTGCATCACAATATAAAATGCACTCCGTTAAAATACGGCAGATAGAGATGCGCACACCACAAGCATCACAAAATGGGGGATCCTCTCGTTGTAGTAAAGAGGTATGTGTGACAGGGCAGTGCCCAATTCTAAGACGTGTGAGGGTCACTTCATCCCACCTGCGCAACTCGCAGGTGGAATGCCACAGCCGGGTTGCTGACTTCACCAACCGCAGCTTATCGGCTGTCACCACCAGCCATTCCTCATCACACAACTGCATGCAATTCCTGTGTAGTGCAGAAATGACAGCCTGCAAGGGAATAGGACATGTCTCATTCACCTTGCTCACCAGATGGTAGAGTTTTGTTAGGCCTGGCTCTCCCAAGGCTGTCAGTAGTTCTAATGGAAAGTTGTCTACTCCAGGGGCCTTGTTTCGTCTTAGGTCTTTCAGTGCTCTGTCAAATTCTTCGCACAGTATTGTATGTTCCATTTCATCTTCATCTACATCCTCTTCCATTTCCATAATATTGTCCTCAAGAACATTGCCCTTGTGTAGACCCTCTATATACTCCTTCCACCTTTCTGCTTTCCCTTCTTTGCTTAGAACTGGGTTTCCATCTGAGCTCTTGATATTCATGCAAGTGGTTCTCTTTTCTCCAAAGGTCTCTATAATTTTCCTGTAGGCAGTATCTATCTTACCCCTAGTGAGATAAGCCTCTACATCCTTACATTTGTCCTCTAGACATCCCTGCTTAGCCATTTTGCACTTCCTGTCGATCTCATTTTTGAGACGTCTGTATTCCTTTTTGCCTGCTTCATTTACTGCATTTTTATATTTTCTCCTTTCATCAATTAAATTCAATATTTCTTCTGTTACCCAAGGAGTTCTACTAGCCCTCGTCTTTTTACCTACTTGATCCTCCGCTGTCTTCACTACTTCATCTCTCAAAGCTACCCATTCTTCTCCTACTGTATTTCTTTCCCCAATTCTTGTCAATTGTTCCCTTATGCTCTCCCTGAAGCTCTCTACAACCTCTGGTTCTTTCAGTTTATCCAGGTTCCCAAATTCCCACCTTTTTGTAATTTTTTCAGTTTAGTCTACAGTTCATAACCAATAGATTGTGGTCAGAGTCCACATCTGCCCCTGGAAATGTCTTACAATTTAAAACCTGGTTCCCGAATCTCTGCCTTACCATTATATAATCTATCTGAGACCTTCCAGTATCTCCAGGCTTCTTCCATGTATACAACCTTCTTTTATGATTCTTGAACCAAGTGTTAGCTATGCTCTGTGCAAAATTCTACTAGGGAACTTCCTTTTTCATTTCTTACCCCCAGTCCATATTCACCAACTATGTTTCCTTCTCTTCCTTTTCCTACTATTGAGTTCCACTCACCGATGACTATTAAGTTTTCGTTTCCCTTCACTATCTAGACAATTTCTTTTATCTCATCATACATTTCATCAATCTCTTCGTCATCTGCAGAGCTAGTTGGCATATAAACTTGTACTACTGTGGTAGGTGTGGGCTTCATAACTATCTTAGCCACAATAATGCGTTCACTATGCTGTTTGTGGTAGCTTACCCGCATTCCTATTTTCCTATTCATTGTTAAACCTACTCCTGCATTACCCCTATTTGATTTTGTATTTATAACCCTGTATCCAGCTGACCAGAAGTCTTGTTCCTCCTGACACCGAACTTCACTAAAAGAAGTCCCCGCCTGGAGATTAGAATTGGGGACTATTTTACCTCCAGAATGTTTTACCCAAGAGGACGTCATCATCATTTGACCAAACAGTAAAGCTGCATGCCCTTGGGAAAAATTACAGCTGTAGTTTTCCCTTGCTTTCAGCCGTTTGCAGTATCAGCACAGCAAGGCCATCTTTCTTAGTGTTACAAGGCCAGATCAGTCAATCATCCAGACTGTTGCCCCTGCAAGTACTGAAAAGGCTGCTGCCCCTCTTCAGGAACCACACATTTGTCTGGCCTCTCAACAGATGCCCCTCCATTGTGGTTTCACCTACGGTACGGCTATCCATATCACTGAGGCACGCAAGCCTCCCCACTAACGGCGAGGTCCATGGTTCATGGGGGCCGTCCTATCCTATGGTACTGGCACTGGAAACCTGGATCCTGGCTGGCTGTTGCAGTAACTGTGGCAAAATACGCTGCCATAGTCTGGGAAATGCTTCGCTGATTAGTTTGGAGATTGCCTTTCCCCATTACAGCAATCACGGGGCACCTTCCTCCTCTCCCAGAAATTCTCCTGATGGTCTCCCACACAATGGAACTTTTGGTGGGACGATTAATGGTGTTCAGGAACTGTTGCCACGGCCTCTTCTTGCTCTCTTGAATAATTCAGTGACACTGTGGTGTCGCCACCCAAAAGGACACTTGAACCTATGCATGCCTGGTCCTGATGGCAGAGTGGCATTCAGCACTCCACCAAGAGACAAGTTGCCTCTTCTGTTGCCCTGTGGACTGTAGAATGCATGCTGCAGCGGCATGGTGAATCATTTTGGTAATATGATCCACCCATGCCTCGACACTTGCACAATGTTCGAACTGGGCCAACTGGCTATAAAGTGTCCAGTTGGCTCTCCCATCGTGGCAGTTTCCTTTTGGGCCCCACCCCATCAGGCAGGTGAATCGAGATCAGGAAATAATCACTTCCATACAAGTCATCAACCACTTCCCATTGAGTAATGGGAGGAAGAGCTGGAGAGGAAAGCAAGAGAGCAATGGCACAGAAGTTCCTGTTGGTGTGCAGAAGTGAGAGCTCTGTCCTGCATTTAGCAAGTACGTGCATCATGACATGAGAAGCCTCTCAGTAGCTCTATCCCTGGGACAGGTAGCTGCAGAGCCCTAAAGCATATTGTGTGCATTAAAATCGTCACAGAGGATGAAGGGGCAGTGAAGCTGTGTAATAAGGTCGGTTTGGGCCTCTTCATCAAGTGCATCATGTGGGGGCAAGTAAAGGAAACATATTGTCAATGGATGACGTATGTGCACTGATACAGCAACTGCTTGTAAAGTCATCATAAGTGAGAGGGGCAAGGAGTGGTAGTCAGTACTGACGAAAATACCTACACCTCCTCTAGCTCTCTCTCCATTCAGTCATCCTACCTGTGTAGTACAGGGCTTCCCAACATGTGGTCCGCGAACCCCTTAGGGGTCCGCCGGCTCTTTGTAGGGGGTCCGCAGCCACCTTTGACCAAATCGTGTAAAATAATGAGTAAAATTATTGAATAAAAATGTGAAAATCAAATTCATCACAATTTTTTTTTTCATGCGTAAAACATGTGTACTTTTACTTCAGGTCATATTCCCAAGCAGCGTTTGCGGTTCCTAATTGAGAACGCACACACAGTTTAGTGCCGGAGAATGCAGCTTCTCTGAACGACTGCTTCGCAACAATACGGGGTCGTTCGTGCGCCGGCTCACAGCGGTAGATGCGCCGAAACCTTTTACGCATGCGCGGAGCAAGCTTTGTCGACCAATCACAGCGCTTGCTGGCACATATGCGGCTCCAGACATTGTTAAATGTTAAAATTGCTTTGTCAGTGCACTACCAATTTCATAAGTCGATTTTTGACCAGTTTATTACTTCTAACATGGATCCGCGGCTGAAGTCATGATCATTGAAGAAGGGTGCAGTTTCTCCATCGCCTTCACTACAAGGGAAGTTTCCAGTTGAAATGAATGAGGAGGGAGGACGACCAAAGGAAGAACAATCACAAGAAGCTCCAAAGACTATTGAAATTCCGGGGGGGGGGGGGGGGGGGGGATAATTGGGAACATGGCACTTGCATTACGAAGCTTTCAGTTGCCATGGGTTTCCCTCTGAAATTTAAAGTTACTGTGTTCTTGATTGACTAGGGGTCCGCCAAGGATTTTTGACTGTAGAAGGGGTCCACCAGCTGAAAAGGTTGGGAAGCCCTGGTGTAGTACATAGTCTTGTAGCTCAGGGGTGTACGATTGATGGAAATGAGTCTCCTGGAGAAACAGACATAGAGGTCTACCCTGAGATTAGGGACGGAGTTTCTCCACATGCATCCTGAACTCCCCCAAGTTCCACTGTAGAATGGGAGCCATTTCAAAGAGGTGGTTTTAATTTACCCGTATCTTTCCACCGTGGAGGTGAAACACTTGTAGAGTGAGGGGGAGTGGAGGGGCTGCCTGGATCCAAGGCATCTAACTTCATGATGTCCTCCTCATTAGTCGGGTCCCAGGTTCGATTCCCGGCACGGTCAGGGATTTTCACCTGCCTCGAGATGACTGGATGTTTGTGCTGTCCTCATCATTTCATCATCATTCATGAAAGTGGCGAGATTGGACTGAGCAATGGTTAAGAATTTGTACGGGCGCTGATAACCGCCCAGTTGAGTGCCCCACAAACCAAACATTATCGTAGTTTTCATCCTCATCAGTCAGACGTGAAAGAATGACGTCTGACATTGCTCAGGACAGCGTTTAACCAGAACATCACAAACCTTTCCCTGCACCCTGTTCCTTCAAGGGAGAGGGGGGAAAGATGGCGCTGACAGGCACTGTGCTTGTTGTGTGCCTTCTTGACACTCAATCTGAACTGTTGCTGGTCTTTTCTGTGGTGGCTGCTTGGACTACTTTATCCTTACTCGTTTTGCCGTGGCATGTACACATGCAAGTACAGGTGCTGGTGGTGGATGGTTGTACACTGGACGACATCTGCGTCAAGGCGTTGACCTTAGGAACAGGTTTCTGCGCCATGGAAGCATAAGAAGTGATAAAGACGGGAGGTTTCATTGCCTTATATTCCTTTTTGGCTTCAGTATAGGGCATCTGCTTGGTGACTCTGCAAAAGTGGGCAGTTTCAGCTCCGGACTGGGTGGCTCCCACAGCAGTCAATGCAGATTGCTGGAAATGGACCGTCAGTCCCAGCTTCATGGACTGCCTTTCCACATGTGCCACAGTTCGCTTCACCTCCGAAAATCCGCATTGTGTGACCAAAATGCTGGCATTTGTAGCATCGCATACAGTTAGGTACATAAGGCCTAACCCTAAGGTGGGAGGAAACCTGCCATGACCTGGTCAGCCAACGTCGGAGAATTAAGGGTCACAATGAAGGTGGCAGTCTTCTCAATTTCTCCATTATACTTACGCATCCTTAATTCCACATCCACTATCCCCTGTAACGTTCATTCCTGTTTAAGTTCGGCTACATTGATATCCGTAATGTGATGGCATGTGACCACATCCTTGCTAGAGTTAAGGGAGTTATGCAGTTCAACAGTTACATCATATTCATCCAATTTTTTGGTCTTCGTAAGTAGTTCCACCAGCCTTGCCCTGAGCCTCGGCCAGTAGGGAACCATTCCCCGAAGCCACTTAATAGACTTTAGACTTCCAGCAAGTCCTTCCAAGCCTTTAATGGATATAGAAGGGGGACACGTCCCCTCCTTCCTCTTAAAGACCAGATTAACATATCGATTTATGACTCCTTGAGCCCTGTTACTATAATTCAACTGATGCAAGTTACCACAGGAGCTAGCCTCCCTACTTTGTTTGGAGGATTGGGTGTGAATACTCCCAGGTGGTGCGCCCTTCCCACTGGGAGAAGGAGGAGATGATTTCAGAGGTTCCATCTCCATCTCATGAGCAGCTAAGGAAAGATGGGTCCACTCAGACAGTGCCCCGTGTGCCTGAGTAAGCCTTATACAACTGAGGTGTGGCACGTTCCCCAGAGGTGGCCCGCGAATGACTATTCCACCTCAAAAGCCATGCATCTCATCAGCGAGTAGTAAACCTTGAGATTGAGGGGTTTCTTATAAAGGGTTTTACCACCCTCGTGATCCAGGCGGTCAAGCCAAGAAGCCCATTCCCCAGAACACACAACATTCCACTGCCGCGCCATACAGTGGTTGCTGAAGCATGCCCAGAGTTTACGGTAACAGGGGACTGGCGGTGCTTACCAGTTGCCAGCTCAGAAACCCCAGAGTTGCCAAGCCTGTACTCGGCAAGCTGTCTGTACACGTGCAGACCACTATCCCATGACTTCTGTCACCTTAATGTAGCGTCACTGTGATAAGCGAGTACTGAAAGTCACTTTTCTACTTATCTGCAACTTTGTTGTACTGTGCAGACACACACATAACAGTAATTACATTTCACAGAAAGATTTATATACATTAAAACTCACCAAGTCAATATATATAGTGGCGGTGAGTCACTAGATGAATGTGCTAAAGACCCCAACAAAGCCTTCGCAGACTAGGCCTACAACTGACCCTGTGACCAAATTCACAAAAAATCTCACACAGCACATCTTCTCATACTGGAAATCAGTACTAAGCAGTCATAAACAAAAGCTTTCATCATCAAGAGGATGAAATGATTATTAACACCAGAAATTGCACCTATTCCTCCAAACAGCATAGATTGTAATTATGTGAAATCATATGTCAACACAATCCTTCAGGCTATTTCTTTGGTAATACTCCACCATTGTTGATTATCTGCCTATTAAATTTCATGTGCTCTTGTACATCATCCAATTTACTATAACACTGAAACCCTTACTCTTTGCCCTCTACGCAGCATCTGCACATCAATCCATACCATGTCTTCATGTCTTTTCCTCCAGCCTCATCTTCGCCCTACTTTACCGTAACTCATAGCTTCACTATACAAGCAAATGATGATCTGCTTTGATGTGCTTTAATGTAAGTACTTGAGTGTCCACAGCCTTTCTTAAAAGAATACCTATTTCTTTTTCTGCTCTTGGAAACAGCTTCACAACTGCAAATATCTTCAGACTTTTCACTGCCATTATGGTTGTTGGTGATGGCAGATAGAGCGAGATCATTATGTAATCTAAAAGTCAAATAAAAACTCTGTAGTGACAACTGTACCTCTACAAATCCTGCTCCATCTGGCGCCATCAGCAACCATCACGGCAGTGAAAAGCCTGAAGATAGTCTGAGGAACGGTACAAAACTGGTTGCTAACGAATAAAAAACCTGAAAATGTGACTGAGACTGTTTTTATTTAATTTTTGGAGCCTGTAGTGTCTGTAAATTCTGATGAAACTTAATTAATCAGTATTATTTTAATTCAATCTCTAAAAATAAAAATGTCAGTACAGCTACAACTGCTTTCAACAAGTGAAAAGATAATCTTTCAGAGACAAAAGGTAATGCTTCTACTGTATTCTAGTTTTGTCCTTTAATAAAACCACTAATTTATGGTTACATTTATCTACAGTTTTACGCAATTATCTTACTTGTATACACAGTAACACCACCCTCTAACCTGACTACAACTTTTATCAGCACAAGTGTAGCTTGGTGGTTCAGTGGTACAGCGCCAGATTATGGATCTAAAGGTATTAGATTCAATTCTCAGTCACTTCTAGGATTTTTATATGTCACTTACAAATTCTTTCATCTCCGGCAAATCTTCCTACGGTGTTACATGTTGAGATGCACTGTGGTTTGGAGCCCACATTAAACTGTAGGTCCTCCTGTAACTCGCTGTATAAGTAAGTTCAGATGTCACAGGAAGGCAAGAGCATATCATCTGTAATAGTAAAGCACTGTGGTGTTCGAACCATTCTTTGGGCTGACAACTTTACCTCTACTTCTCTCCATCATTAAATGAATTATTCCTTGATGTTTCAGTACCCCTCAATTGCTACAGCTACACACCACACAAATAAATTTAGAAGAGACTTTCAAACACTTATCTACATTATATATCGTCTTCACTTCTGTCACCAGCAGTTATATTGCCAAGACCATATTACCTGAATTCAAACCCATTGAAAAATGAGCTAATATTTCAATCTGAAATGCTTTCAGCAACAACAAATTTAAGTAAATCCTAATATAAAATAATGAATACATAAGCATTTAAAAGGATCTACATACATTAATTGTGGTAACATTGGTCACAGCTAGTTCTCTACTCTGAATCATACATAAAAGTAAATAAGGTGATGACTCCAACACAGTTGAAACTGACATGTCCATCAAGAAGTAATTACATTACATTAATTGTATTCCATTGTTCCTATAGTAAATGGTGGCTTGGGGACCAACGATTACGTATTGGACCCATCTGAAATCTTGGTTGTGGTGACACAATTGATCTGTAGCACAGCTGAGGTCTAGATTACGTTGTTAGGTGACAATATGGTAGTGAGTTGGTGAAGCCAAAAAATGTAAAAGCTGAAAATTTGGTTGTTGTAACAAGTCTACCAGTAACAACGCCTAATGATTACATGTGTAGTATGTTGAAAATTGCGAAAGGATGGGGTGGGAGGGGTGGGAGGTTGTCCAACATGTACCTTTCACTGGCTGGGGGTGTGGAAAGAAGTCAAAGAGGTGCATTTAACTTAAGGAAAAAAAAAAAAACAGTTAAATGACTTAAGATTAGAAAATACTACAGTATTAATTCTACATGTAGAATAGCCAAACACTATAAATTTTAAGAGAATAAAAGAATTTGCAAATATTAAGTTATTTTATTCAGTCTTACTCCATCACATTATCTACTGTACATAACATATAATGATCCGTGACAGGTTGTTATAAAACTAAGACGGTTTGTTGTTACAGTGAGGTTATTTTTAATTAGGGGAAATATACAATAAAGATGGGCTATAGAAAACACAATTATCAACTGTATGTAACTACACCAAATGAACTACGTACTTTCCCTTAAGATTTATGGGTCTACTATACCACACCAGCCTTCTAATAACGCTGACTCCTGCTTTTATAAACTGCATTACGATATAAAGGCAATAATGTAGTTATGCCGACTGAAGACAAGAGATTGACAATTATTCTGTAATAATAGCAATGCTTCTTCAATGGCATAGAATAGAGTACATGCTTCTCAATGCATTTCCATTGCATATTTACCTTCTGTGTGACAGCCAAGGCTTTCTCGCCAACACACTGCGACGTCGAGTCGTCGTCTTCAAGTCCCGCCCATATACGAACATCGCCGTCACTTCCACAAGTCAGAATGTATCTACGGAAAGAAAGAAAAAGAGTCAGAACTTCAAAATCTTCATGTTAGCATTTAACACGTACTCCAGTTGCTAATATGAAAAAATATCAGTGGGTATACCAATATAATGGACTGAAATTACAATTACTATTTTCCTTATACATCCTTTCAGTTTTTTGGTACGAAACTCACTTGCCATCCTGAGAATAGCAGACGTCTGTGTGGCCATCAGCGTGAGCATATCTCATCGGTCTTCTGTTGGGTGGCATCTTCGGATAATTATTTGTCTAGAAAAACTCAGGAGCTATATTTCCACTCTGAATATTCTCTATTCACTACTTGTTCGGGTAAAAACACCAAACCATCAACAATCAACAAACGCGTCACTTTCATGTACACAGGCACACATTTTGGCGGGTGTTATATCGATTATTTAACTGCTGTTTACATCGACTCCTGCTTTTCAACGAGATATAAACAGAAAATGATCATGTAAAATATCCGAATGTAGTAATCAAACGTGCCACTCTCCTTCTCAAGCGGGTCACCAATCAACCGCTTAGAAGATTTACCCATCGCGAAGAGTGACTGTGGATTCAACAATCCGTTCGAACATGGTGAAGCTCATAAGAGCTATAAACAAGATAATGTACCTACATTATGCACATTCAGACAGTTGGAATTTCACATCCTTTCTTGATGTGACTAGCCTGCCTACTCACAGGGTCATTTTCATGTTTGAATAAAATTTACTTTATTGTGTCATCGATGTCACCGCTGGAACTACATAATCGCCATCGTTATCGTCTCAACTGCCACCGCCAACGTCATGCCCTGTCATCTGTATCGTCTTTGTCTCTGTCAACACCTGTCATTGCTATTGTTATCTTGGTGGCCATTCCCGAAGCCTCTGTCACATTTTCTTCCATCTTCAATGTGAGGGTCTGATGTCTGTGCTTATGACACCCCATTTCTTCTTTCAACACTGTATAAATCTACCTCTAATCAAAAACAGTAATGGATCATTCGCTACTAGCACATCAACTGTTATCTTCACACCCTTTAACTGCAACCCCACAATTACATATACCTTTATACCATAGTCATTATATCCCGTACTCTTCGTTTTTCCCAGCTAACCCACCATACGGTAGTCTCTACAGTCTTTCCCCTCACTTCTTCAGATTCATCGAATTCACCAACCATTTGTTTTGCAGCTGCTGACATTGCTGTATATCCAACAGTTCAACCATCAACATCGCCATTGTGTGCCACAGTCACAACCGCCCATGTTTCACATACAGCAGTCACATCAGCACCACCAACATCTATAGCATCATCAACACCAGCGCCAGCTCCATCAGCTTCATTGCTGATGAAACTTACCATGCTCAGGAGAAGGCAGCAAAAAATACAATCCCTCAAACTTACCGACATTCTCACAATCATACCTCAAAATAGTTCCCATCAGAATATGAGCGATGACACTTCACCCATCCACTGGAGGTGGTCATTATGCATACAAAGCCAAGATGGATGAAGAGCCGGAACTTAGCAGCTGACAGTCCACCCTCAAAGGGGAATGAAAGACACTAACAGAAATACTTTAACATCTCAATTTTGGGACCCCACTTTCACTCACATACTGATTAGCCTGTGCTAGAGTGCATGCAGAATAATGTGACCAGTAGATGCACAGTCAGCAGGGCACATGTGGGCAGAGTACAGTCATGAGGCTTGCGGGCAGGCACTGTAGGGGAAACGCTGAGAGCTGGAGGGGAAGTGCCGTTCTAAACTGAGGCCTACTCTGTCATTTTTTGTGAATGTTAAGTGGAGCCCCTGCACGCCGACACCTGCATGGTGACCATCCAAAAAGTGCTACTGTCACCTATGCTTTGGTTAGTACCTAAGAAGAATTCCACTGAAAGTGTATCAAAAGCAGCTATTTATTTTTGCCTTGCTTGTTAACTGTTTTTAACTTTCAGAGAAGCGTCATGTGTGGTGAATTTTGAGTAAAACCTATATTTCTCCAGTTGACATGTTAAAATTTGCTCCTTTTACCAAAACACAGCGGAGTTTACACAAAGTCACCTCACTAACATATTGTGCACATGTAATTGCGAGAGAATTCTGAAAGTGACTTTTTAAGTGAGGAGCTGAGGAAAAGAGAAGCCAATACCTTATGAAAAAGCACATCCTTGCAACAAAAATAAACTTCACTTATGTTTTTGCCAAACCCACAGCATTTTTCGTTTCATCAGCCATTGATGGCCTTAAAAATTACATCCTTTCATAGAAAATGTCTGTCGTTAGTGGAATAACGCGGTAGATAATGAAATTTTACCCTGTAACCACATGGGAATATACTTTCCTCTTTGCGCGCTATCATTTTCCAAAATCTCACTTCGATATCTCAAACAATTTATGAAATATAAGGAATATTGGGCATAATTTATTACGACTTAATACGTAGGTGGCATGTGCAATGGCAAACAAGTGTTCTGTAACAGATCAGTTTTCTCGTGATTAATGACACATAGGGATCTCCACAAAAGTCTAAAGAAAAATCAGCATCACAGGTAAATTTCATACATAGCAACATAATCGTAAAATGCATCAAACGCAAAATTGTAGCGACTCCAGATTTTGAGTGCAAACCATTTCGAATTTCGGGCAGTGTGTTACTTAAATGCAAATATCACAATAACTGTGATCATTAGTGGAATGATAGGCATGTTATTATGAACCAGCCATGTAAAGCTATAAGTAACGCAACCATGAAAATTTTTTTTGTGGAAAAGTTCCTGTAAAATCGTTTGAGAAAGACTGCAGGGCGTGCACCCAGATTCTGTCGTCACTGGCCAGTCGAAAGTTGGCAAACAATGTCGGCCGCATCTCCCTTCCGAACAAACAAAGAACTCGCCCAGCGCTTTGGATAAAAGCTGGTCTCTGCACTTTGGCTACCGTATCCTGCGCTGACTCTACAGCCAGGAGTATCTGACGTATTTGAATGAAGCTTCTATGCTTCGTCATAGTTGTTGCCATCTCCATTGTCACTTTCAATCTTCAACATGTCTGTCATCACCTGTGTAGCCTCTAACCAACTTCTGTCACCTGAATGCAGCCATCATCAGCTGTGTCACTGTCAGTGTAACCACCAATAACAGCATTATCCTGTGTCATAGCTACTGTCATCCATCATCAATTGCATCATGTTCTGAGTCACAGCCTGTTGCTCAGTGACCAAGATGTGTTCAACTATATGGATAGAAATAGTTACTCCCACAACCACTTCATCCACAGTAATTTAGATCTGTTTGCATAATACCTCCATTGAGAATTCTCTCTGTTTCCCTATCTGCCTAGGGTCTGGGGTGAACCCAACAGTTTCTCATAAGTCTCCATAGTCACCAAATTCATCAGATTTTCCATTTACATCTACTACACTAGAATGCATGGCAATTCCACTACCACAATTGCTTCGATCACATTCACAAACAGCAACACCACTCTCATCTGTATCACCAACTTTAGCACCAGCTTCAATAGTACCTGTATCATCAGCAAATTAAAAGGGCAATACTGCAGGCACAGCACAACCACCTGCGCCTCCATCAACAGGACCAGAAGTAGCAGGATTAGAAGCAACTAAAAGTCGACTCACACTGAACGTTTGCAGAATGGGTTGGAACAGAAGGAAACATCATCATCAAGTGGCAGTGATTTCATACTAAACCTAATGTCAACACAATGTCACTCCGCTTAGCCGAGTACTGAATAGTAAGAGTGAGATTAAGAGACACTCACATGATACAAACAGTCGGAGTACGCCATCAGAATTAAGGAACCAGTAGTAATAAAGTTTATTAATGGCCAAAACAAAATGCATTACATATCTTCGTGACAAAGTTTGTATGGTAAACTGCTGTAAAATGAGACAATAGTTGGCCCAATTTTTAAAAAAAAAATTGTGTTGCTAGAGAAAAAGGTATACAGGGTGAGTCACCTAACATTACCACTGGATATATTTCGTAAATCACATTAAATACTGACAAATCGATTCCACAGACCGAACGTGAGGAGAGGGACTAGTGTAATTGGTTAATACAAACCATAAAAAAATGCACGGAAGTATGTTTTTTAACACAAACCTACGTTTTTTAAAATGGAACCCCGTTAGTTTTGTTAGCACATCTGAACATATAAACAAATATGTAATCAGTGCCGTTTGTTGCATTGTAAAATGTTAATTACATCCGGAGATATTGCAACCTAAATTTGACGCTTGAGTAACACTCCTCCGCTGTTCGATCGTGTGTATCGGAGAGCACCAAATTACGTAGGGATCCAAAGGGAACGGTGATGGACCTTAGGTACAGAAGAGACTGGAACAGCACATTACGTCCACATGCTAACACCTTTTTATTGGTCTTTTTCACTGACGCACATGTACATTACCATGAGGGGTGAGGTACATGTACACACGTGGTTTCCGTTTTCAATTACGGAGTGGAATAGAGTGTGCCCCGACATGTCAGGCCAATAAATGTTCAATGTGGTGGCCATCATTTGCTGCACACAATTGCAATCTCTGGCGTAATGAATGTCGTACACGCCGCAGTACATCTGGTGTAATGTCGCCGCAGGCTGCCACAATACGTTGCTTCATATCCTCTGGGGTTGTAGGCACATCACGGTACACATTCTCCTTTAACGTACCCCACAGACAGAAGTCCAGAGGTGTAAGATCAGGAGAACGGGCTGACCATTTTATGTGTCCTCCACGTCCTATGAAACGCCCATCGAACATCCTGTCAAGGGTCATCCTAGTGTTAATTGCGGAATGTGCAGGTGCACCATCATGCTGATACCACATACGTCGACGCATTTCCAGTGGGACATTTTCGAGCAACGTTGGCAGATCATTCTGTAGAAACGCGATGTATGTTGCAGCTGTTTGGGCCCCTGCAATGAAGTAAGGACCAATGAGGTGGTCGCCAATGATTCCGCACCATACATTTACAGTCCACAGTCGCTGTCGCTCTACCTGTCTGAGCCAGTGAGGATTGTCCACGGACCAGTAATGCATGTTCCGTAGATTCACTGCGCCGTGGTTTGTGAAACCCGCTTCATCAGTAAACACATAGAACTGCAACGCATTCTCTGTTAATGCCCATTGACAGAATTGCACTCGATGATTAAAGTCATCACCATGTAATTGCTGATGTAGCGACACATGAAACGGGTGAAAACGGTGACGATGCAGTATGCGCATGACACTACTTTGACTCAGTCCACCGGCTCTCGCAATGACCCGTGTACTCATGTGTGGGTTCATGGCAACAGCAGCTAACACACCAACTGCACCCGCTTCTCCTGTGACGGGCCTGTTACGGACCTGTTTACGTGCTACGACCATACCTGTTGCATACAGTTGGCGGTAGATGTTTTGCAATGTGCGGCACGTTGGATGCTCTCTGTCCGGGTACTGTTCTGCATACACCCTGCAGGCTTCAGCTTCATTTCGTCGACACTCGCCATAGATGAGTATCATCTCCGCCTTTTCAGAGTTCGAATACACCATGGTCACAGTTCCTACAACACTACACTATCGCAGACGTCTGGTAACACGGTGTACAACAGTTGGTCTGCGTGCGGAGACGAATGCAGAATAACAATAGCAGCAAGCGCTACATGCGGACACTGCGACAGCTAGACCAAACCACAACACTGCACTACAGCCACAATCGTAAACACAGTCGTCACAGTAAACATGTCCCTGCAGATGCTGCTCCCCGACCGTGGCCCGTGTTTGTTACAACACGCAACTGAACGTCAGAGGTTTCTAGCGTCAAGTTTAGGTTACAATATCTCCGGATGTAATTAACATTTTACAATGCAACAAATGGCACTGATTACATATTTGTTTATATGTTTAGATGTGCTAACAAAACTAACGTGGTTCCATTTAAAAAAACGTAGGTTTGTGTTAAAAAAAATACTTATGTGCATTTTTGTATGGTTTGTATTAAACAATTACACTAGCCCCTCTCCTCACGTTCGGTCTGTGGAATCGGTTCGTCAGTATTTGATGTGGTTTACGAAATATATCCAGCGGTAACGTTAGGTGACTCACCCTGTATATACAAAGATATCAATCAATATTTATAAAACAATATAAAGAGCATTTTTATTTTATCCATTGAGTTTCTTCCCTTTCTACGTATCAAGTAACGTAAAAACAGCTCTTGTTTCTCTTTTTATTCTGACTCTTCCACTGGCCAAATAAGTTATTTAATGAAAATTATTTCATCAATTTGCGTTCTTATTCAGGCACAATGTAGGACTCTTCTTTGCCCTGTAATTGTGAAATCTAAACCATTTTTCGCATCAGATATCTGCCCTCCTTTTTGGAGAAACACTCATAGGAAAACTATCCAACTCTTCATGGAATCTTTGCAAAGTGTATAAAAGCAAGGCAAATAAAATAAAATAATGACCCATAAGCACAAAGTCCAGTACTATAAGATAAAAGTAACTGCGGTAGAAAACCTTTGTCTAGCTCCCGACATGCAACTACGGCTCTACACAGCCAATATCTTACGGGAAGAACCGAAAGTACACGAGGCAGCAGTCGAAAAATACGAACTGTTCAGTGGCTTGCTGCCTGACGCCTGCTAGCACACGTAATCTGTTGTGTATCTATCGAGTGTGTAGTCTAAGATGATACTGCTTGAATTTCTGAGGTGTGGTTAAAGAGCGAAGATTTTTCTCCATCTTTAACCAGGACAGTGCCATCAGAAATATGTTTAAAAAACGGAAAATACACACATGCAGAGTGTAGAATAAACTGTGAATTTAACAATAATCTGAGGAAATACGTATCACAGGCACATTCAGACAAGTTAAGTGATATCGCTCGATAATTAAAGGTACGAAATTTTTTATAAATGTTTGTGTAGCTTACGTGACGAATGTTTCAACCAGGTGTGCAATCTTACGTGCCACAAAGGAAACACACATGAATCAGGAAGTAGTTGTAGGAAAATGAAAGTCCATTGTGTGATATTTCAGTCCATTCGAAGAAAACTATAATGAGCGCCTATCAACGATACTTGACGTGTCGAGACTGATTCTACATCTTTCCAGTAATTCGGTGACTGGAAGCAGCAGATTGAGAGACATACATTGTCACTTTACATCAAATACTGTGGATTGTGTGGTGTCACCGCCAGACACCACACTTGCTAGGTGGTAGCACTTTAAATCGGCCGCGGTCCATTAGTATACGCCGGACCCGCGTGTCACCACTGTCAGTGATAGCAGACCAGCGCCACCACACGGCAGGTCTAGAGAGACGTACTAGCACTCGCCCCAGTTGTACAGCCGACTTTGCTAGCGAAGCTACACTGACCTATACGCTCTCATTTGCCGAGACGATAGTTAGCATAGCCTTCAGCTATGTCAATTGCTACGACCTAGCAAGGCGCCATAATCCTTTGCTATATATATTGTGGTTATAGCATGTACCGTCAAGAGAGATGTTCTACAATTGTGGATTAAAGTTAAGTATTATATCAACTACGTACTTTATTTGCAATTCTCAAGATATTGTCCTGTTCCAGACCTCACGCCAGTCAGCGTGTAATTAAACACGTGCATTTTGGCCTCCTCTAGAAAAACAGTGTTGGTTTTTCTGCCAACACTTCAGATTGTATTGTACTTATGGCATTGTCTCGTGGCATTTCTTTGTATATTATCATTTGGGACATTATGTATCTGAAATATCTTAAAGTAAGGGCATATGCCATATGTAAAACCTAGGGACTAACGAAATAGGAGGCGCTTGTCCTTCCAAAATCGAAACAACTGAGTCCAGAGATGGTAGCTTCAAAGTAAAATTTGTGGTTGCTCAAGTGAAGTATTAAAATGTTAATAGTCATTTAGGCTAGACAGAAGCAGATAGAAAGATATTAAATGGCGACATCACAGACAGATTTCTTGACAAGATATGAGATGTTATCTGATTCTGAATTAGAGAGAATCCTCCAGATCACAAAGAAAGATTTATTCACTGTTGAGCTGTATAATAATTTACATTCTGATTTCAGGAGGTATGAAGACGATGGCATCAGTGTAAGATGGAGGATTAATAAACTCGGCGCTAGCTATATCCACAGTGTGTTGTCTCACATGCCACAAGACTGTGCTAGCCATCCCAAGCAGAAAACATGTTTTGTTGGTGCTCCATAATTTCCACAATTTTAACTGTGGTAAACTTATGGTGCAGTTTTGATATATATATATACATACATACATACATATATATATATATATATATATATATATATATTTATATATTTGCACACATAAGACAATTTTCGAATTTTTATTTGTATGAGAGTGCATGTTCCACATAGTCATGATTGGAAATTCAAGATTCCAATATTTTACTGTTTCTGTCGTTTTCACATAACCTTCATTGATTGTGTCAATAGCCATATGATATCTTTCTTATTCTTGAACATTTGGCAGTGCTGCAAAAAATCATACTATATCATTAACTGCAACCTTAATTTGTGCTTTTTCATTCGAAAGCAATCTTTCCCAACTGTTTTGTATAGTTACGTGAAGAAGGTATATTTTTGGTAATTTTGAGCGTTTACTACCATGTATTTTTGATAATCTTATTAAGTTAAGAGTGATGTGCAAATTTATTTCGTAGTAAATCAGCATTTTTGATTTACTGTTACTGCAAATAAGTAATATGTTGTATTACATTAGCCTCCTCTTTTAAAAGTGGATTATGTTAGCTGCACTTACCATAAATTTACGATGTTGTCGAACTTGTTAGCGACCATAAACTGGAAAACGATTCAGAGGAACATTAAATTCTGCAAGCTATCAAGTTTTCTGTTCTCGTAATAGATACCTTGTATCCAGTGTGAATCGCTTTAGTTCTAAAAGGTTAATGGTAATACTTGTAGCATATCAGACCCATAAATTAATAGAAAATCAGCAAGCTTAGTTTGAAGCTATTTGTTCACTATTCTCGAACATATTGCACCAACCACAGTGTTGCTCCGGTATGTTTACTGTCCTTTAATTAGTTGCTGTTCGGAAGCAGATGGAAATCGCCCTGGCTACTGTCGAACTGTTGGAAGCAGCTGCAAATGAGTGTCTTTGGAGAGTCGTACACAATCATGTATCAGTGCTAACAAAGGTACCTGAGGTACTGTCCCCTCTTGTGGATAGTATCTGCTCTATGAGAGTACAGGGTCTGTCACATTTTGTCTACCTTAATGTGGCTAGCATGCCAATGGTAGCATAGGAATTCTGTACAGATAGACAGTGATCAGGCAGAACTCAGGATACTTGGAGAAATTCATGGCAAACACTGTGCTGTCTTACAATATATTTATTCACAACCGGTTTCGATCACTGATCATCTTCACATTGGAAAAATATTGTGACAACTTCACATGTCATACATGGTATTTAATGCCTCAGCTGTCTTGCTTCACGCCATAATACTGGCTTAAGTAAGCAGAAAACATTGAAAAATGAAACCAAGTAACAGCAGCAAGTGCACAGCACCATTGCTCAGGCAGAATTGCCCACATAATTTGAAACAATTTGTGGACTGTGAATTATTGTGAAACATTTAAGTAAATGTTTCTAATCGGACATTATACAAATGTGCATGTTCATGTAACTAATCTGCAATTTTATCTGTTCCATGTACTTGCTGTATTTGTTTTTTTTTTAACCAAATGAGCCTCAATAAATGAGTTTTGCTTAGCTAGAACCTAACTGAATACTGAAAAGCAGTTGAGTTGATCTGGTCATCTCTACCAAAGGTAAGGGCCTTGGTATTAGGACGTCTTGCCTTTTTGCCATAATTTAACATGATGAGTTATTATGGAGTGTAGAATAGTTTGTGTTAAATAAGGAAAGATAGTAATTAATCTTTGTAGTTGTGGTTAGCTTGTTCCAGCAATCATTTGTTACACGTGTTGTGTTGGATTCCCTGAAATGATATTTATGAGGGAGATTCCTCTAAGTGGTTTTGGATTTTGTGATTACAAGTAACAACATTTGTAAATACAGGAATGAGTTTTACTGTTGAAATGGTAGAAACAAGGAAAGGAAAAAAATTGAGTAAGTTAGGTTACTCGATCTAGAATAGCGAGATAATTTAACAGATCTGGATGAACCTGAAATTGAAAATAGTACGATGCCTGTAAAAAATAAAGTAACTGTCACTGAAACATGGAACCTTGGCGACTCTGCGTCGGATATAGAGCATAGCAATGCGAGTTCCGAGTGTACTTCGCATAAATTACCCTAATAAACTGAGGGAATTGCCGAAAAATCAGATAATGTACCGATATGGTATAGTGCTTCCTATCAGTTTACTGCCCTATTAATGAAACTGGAAGAAGGAGATAGGGAAAGAGACAGGAAGCAAGTCGAGCTTGAAGCTGCATGAGACTGAAGATTTGTCGAACCTGAAGCCATATAAGGTTAATGATCAGTCGAACTCGAAGCAGAATGGCATAGAAAATTAGATGAGAGAGACTGGAAAATCTTTGCTGACTTGGAACAAATTCACAATAATTTAGCTGAAGTAAACTGAAAATATGAAAGTCTACCTAGTAAACCAATTACAGATTGCAGTTAAAGATCTTAAAGCATCACAAACTAGAGCATAATATACAGTAGGATCTCTCTCACAAAACGGAAAATATGGAATTATAAAATAACGGACGGATTGATGATATTTAGTGAAGAAATCAAGAAAGTAGGAGGATGGTGTGTCTGAATGGATAGAGAAGGAAAATACTGAAATAAATACGCATATGGCTTCTGAGATAATGTCAGTAATGCAATGTGTTACCAAGAAATCTCGATTTAATACTAATGAAATCATAGAAGAGCTTAAAGCTGAGTTTAGATGGATCAAAGACAGAGTTGTTTTGGAGATTCCTCAGTGACAATGTGAAGTAGACTTAAGTAGGAATTAATCGAAACTGTAAGTCCAGTTGAAAATAAGAAAGAGCAGAACGCATTCCCACGTAGATTTAAAACAGACAAAAGTTATTCACTGAATGTAAGTCAGACACCAGATACACCAATGAATAAAACATGTTTAGCATGTATTCTGATCCAGTCGATATTATGCAAAAAATGTTCCATCACTTTCGTTATTAATACTGGAACAGAGCATAACAAAAGGTAGATGTTACTTTAAATCCGTCTTGATCGCAAATTTTTTTTTATTATTCATATGACCGGTTTCGGTTCATTCAGAACCATCTTCAGATCTGTAAAATTAATTATACTAATTTACTATTTCACGAAAGCAAATCTTTTTCATCCTATCTTATCAACATCAAATGCACCAGAACGTACCTGATATTTAAGTTACAGGAGTAACCCGTCCAATTCAGCAACTTTCACATGCTACGTCACATAAAATTGGTTGGCAGAGTGCACGTCATTTATATTAATTATGACACTATTACCGACAGGTGGCGTCTGGTACATTTGTTACATTCCATTTGCACATACTGTATTCAGTAGATCTTTTTTGTATTAAAAATATTTAATTAAAATATGTAGATGTCAAAGCTAAAATCTGTACTTGTCAGGATTAAAAAACAGTAAAATTATCATTTTTATACGATCTAACAGGCATAGGGCGATTTATATATCTATGGTGCTGGTGTGAACTTGTTTTCTTCTACGGTCTGCTTCCGTGGTTCCCGCCACTTTGGTGTTGTGCCGCGGCCGCTCAGTCGTCTGCTGTCCATCGCCGCGGGCAAGAGGGCCGCACAGGAGGGCCCCGTCAACGACGCCAGGCGTTGCACGCGTCTTCCGGCTTCTCCACCGCGCACCATCTCTCATCCCTCGGCCTGGATCTCCATACGCAACAGTTGTCATCTTAGTAGGTCGTCATAAATGCTAAAATAGGCGTTATGATTGAATTCGCTTTGTTCGTTGAGGATTAAATCCGGGTCTTTATTTTTATGGGTGTATATTTCGATCTCTTCTAAAATGTTAAGGAACCGTCCCTTGTGAGCTCTATGCAGGATGTCTAAGTTGTTTTCAATATTCGTGACTGAGTGCTTTGTCGCAGCCATATGCGCCCCAAAAGCTGTTTTGTTTTGAGAGTAGGTGTGCTCCCTGAATCTGGTTTCAAAGTTCCTACCAGTCTGCCCTATATATTGTTTACAGCAGTCATTACATTTGATTTTATATACACCTGAATCCTGAAATTTATTCCTACTATTACATATTCTATGCCGGAGCTTCAATTTTAACGTGTTATTTGTTCAGAACCCTATTTTAACGTCGGATTTACGAAAGCATCTTTCAATTTTGTCTGCAATTCTTCCATTGTAAGTGAGAGCTACATATTTTTTCTTGTTGTTCCTCTTAACTGCTACTTGCCTTCCTTCTGTTTGTTCCATTTGCCTCTTCTTTATCTTCCTATAAATATTCATCACCTGCTTACATGTATATCCATTCGCTACGGCCACTTGTTTTAAAATACTTAACTCCTTTTCTACTTCGTGTTGGCTTAGTGGCAATCTTAGTAGCCTGTATACCATCGAAGTAAAATATGCCCATTTGTATCGCGGTGGGTGACAAGAGCGCTCGTTGATAACTAGATCTGTACATGTAGGTTTTCTGAATATGCTAAATTCATGCTTCCCATTTTTCTTTATTAGTGTTAAATCTAAGTAATCTATACGGTTGTTTTCTTCAAATTCCATGGTGAATCTAATTTTCGGGTGTTGAGAGCTCATTTTTTGTGCTAAGTTTTCGATATCATTTTTATCTCCTTTGTATAATAAAATGGAGTCGTCCACATATCTCCTGTAATACACAATTTTCTCAGCGATATTGGGATTTTCATCAAAGAATTTGTTTTCTAAGTGATTTACAAAAATGTCAGCCAGCGTCCCAGCTAAACTGTTCCCCATTGCCAGCCCGTCTTTCTGTTGATAAATTTTACCATTGAAAGTAAAGTAGTTGAACGACAAGACATGTTCCAACACTTCCACTAGTTCAATCACTTCCCCCAGTGCCAATTTACCATGAGTGAGGAGATTGTTCTTAATGATCTCAATCGTTTCTTTTACGGGAATGTTTGTGTACAGATTGGTGATATCCAATGAAGCTAGTGACGCATTCTGAGGTATAAGTACGTCTTTAATTTGCTCGGCAAATTCGTAGCTGTTGCTAATGTTGAAAGTCCGACGATATGTATATGCCGCCCTCAATCTGTTATTTAGCTCTTTATTTAATTTATAACTTGGGCTGCTGGTGTTATTAACGATTGGGCGAATCGATTTTTCAACTTTATGGAGCTTTATTTGTGATCGTAATTCGGGGATTCACGGATTCATTACTTTCAGTTTAAACTTTTCCTCCTCTGTGAATAGAAACACACTGTTATCTATTTGTTTCCTTATTTCTGTTTGAAATTTCTTGGTTGGATCTTTCTTGACTTCTACTATTCCGTTTTCCATAAAGAACTTTTCAGTTTTCTCTATATAGTCTGTATCGTGACGTAGCATGTGAATGTTGCTGAATTGGACGGGTTACTCCTGTAACTTAAATATCAGGTACGTTCTGGTGCATTTGATGTTGATAAGATAGGATGAAAAAGATTTGCTTTCGTGAAATAGTAAATTAGTATAATTATTTTTACAGATCTGAAGATGGTTCTGAATGAACCGAAACTGGTCATATGAATAATAAAAAAAAAAATTTGCAATCAAGACGGATTTAAAGTAACATAAAATCACTGATTGCTGTTATCCCAATAGACATTATGTCTGTTTTTGAAAAGGTAGATGGTTTCAAACTTATTCATCTGAAAAGGACATTCCACATCCCATGATATTCATTAAAAGCTTTAGGAAATTTTTTCCTAGATTGTGGAATGATTATCTTAAACCACGATTTATCGTGTTCCATATAATGGGAGATGCTGCTTTGCAGGGCAACGATGCAGCAGAGCATTATAGAATGTTCAAAGAATTCGAAAGAATATTTATAGCCAAATTTTGGTCAATGAGCAACAAACGAAAATTGTATATAGAGATATATATAGTTGTAAATATTACAACCCAAAAATATAGCTTAAGAAAATATTTCGAACACTATATTAACAAAACTAGATATTGGGCTGAACCAATCTCACACAGAGAAGTTCTCCAAATCCTTGAAGCAAAATTACCAATTAACATTGCAGAAAAACTGTTTTATGTGCCAGACTCAGATCTGTAGCATTTTTTGTCCATGGTAGCTTCATTAGACTTGATTCAATAAGACCTGAAACAACCTAATGGTAATGGAAACAATAATTCTAATTGAAGAGTGTGAGGAATCCATAGTAATGGGTACCAACCTAGCAGGGGTAATAATAATAATCAGAATCGTAATAGGAACAGATATAACAATAGTTATGGTAATGGGAACGGAAATTTTGTATATCCTCCAGGCTCACCAATACATTTTAATCAGAATTTCCATCCTTATGACGATGAGAATAACAATAATGATACGGAGCACAATGCTAGCAGGAAAAGGAGGTATGATCATAAACTTAATTCCAATAACTTTAGCAATAATAGGAATTTTAATAGCCAGTGGCATAATAGCAATTCAGAGTTTTGGCAGTCATTTGCTGCTGCAACAGCAACTGAGCAGAATTTGCAGATGCAGAACCAAGAGAATAGTAAAGGTAGCAATTCACAACCTATACAAGGTCTAGCCCAGTCTTGGACACAGCCAAATCATAATGTTAAAATTTTTGAAACCACTGAACAGTTACTTTCACTTTGTGAAACTAGGCCTGACCAATCATAGCCTCCCGAGTCTGTTTGAAGAGAAGGGGGAAGGTACTGTTGGAAGTAATGTATTAATGCTATGGTATAATAAAATAATTAAAATTCAGGGTGAGTTAATTAGTGAATAAGGAAATGTATATCTGGCAAGAGTAAGATAATATAAACCATGATTAAAGCGTCAATAAAATATTTAACTGTAGATGTAATTTTAGATAATGGAGCTATAATATCCATGATGAGTGTGAATTTCTACAACCAGGTTACTGTGAATAGCAAAATTTCGGTATTACCGGTACAGAATTGTAAGATTACCAGAGCTTTTGGGGCACAGTACCAGACTTAAGTTTCAAACTTAGGCAGATGGAATAGGTAAATGGAATCATCAAGAAGGAAGTACTTATAAGCACCTTCTTGGTCATAAATAAAATGTCGGTATCCTGTATTTGAAGATAGAACTTCCTGTGCAAGAGGAAAACCATAATGGACCTTAAAGCAGGAGATTTATTTTTAGAAAACAATGGTAACAACAAAGCTGGATCTACCAAAGTAAATATTGTCAGAGTATTAATACTAGAAATGTTGGTCCAAAACTGCTACACATCCCAGTTGATATTTGTTCAGAGAACTCAACTCGAGAACAGGTATTAGAAATAAGTTAACATATTAGAATTAAAGTAGCTGAATCTGAATACCTGACAAATGAACAACAAGAGGAATTATACCAGTTGTGGTCTAGGCACATTAAAGTCTTAGATGATGCACCGGCTTCATAAAGGATTACTTAATCATATGAAGGTTTATGTTCATAAGACATTTTATAGAGCTCATTACTCTGTCCCTTGGTAAAAAAAAAGCGGTAACCAAAGAAATATGCAAAATGTTAGACTGCTGGATCATGGAACCATAAAATTATTTATATAGGAGTCCATTGTTAGCTGTGGCTGAGCCAGGTTGAAGCATTCGTTCAGTTCTGGACGTGTTTGGCATAAACAAAATCCTTTTGCCCATATGTAAGCGTCCAGCAAACATAAAAGGATTGTTACAAAAATTTTAAGACTTAAATTCTCGACTTATATGGATTTAAACTTTCTTACTGGCAAATTATGTTAGATAAGGAACCCAGGAAGTACACTGATCTTCTCTGGAAGAAGTTAACAATTTAAGAGTATGCCTTTTGGATAGAATGTGAGTGGATGAGCATTTATTGCAATTCTGGACAAAGTCTTAGGACCAGAACTGCTAGATAAGGTTACTTCTCTATGTGTATGATTTACTAATAGTCACATAAATGAGGAACGAGCATGTAGAATTGCTAGACAGGATGTTTAAAAAATTCGCAGAATATGGTGATACTATGAACCTAATGAAGTCCAAGTTCAGTAAGAATCAGATTAAATTTCTGGGCCATACCATATCACCTTTGAGGATAAAACCTGACCCCTATAGCGTCCCCAGTGCTATATTACGAAAAGGCTTAAAAATAGTATTTATAAAGAAGAGACATTTAATAATTGAATAATATATTTTTATCATGTAGCCGTAAAATAATAATTTCTCTGTGTAGGTTTCGAGTGCAAAGAAATATAACAAAATGATCTAAAGAGATGACAAGATACGCTCTTCTGTTAATATTTTAGTCGTCTTCACTTCTTCTCTTGTCTTGGTTGTGTGTAGACGGACATCCTGCGAGTGCTGGCAAATGTAAGCATATTTTTATGAGTTAAGCAGATAATATATTGATTTAATATTATTGTGCACTTTTAATTTGTAAGAGGTGATCCCAATTTCATGTCCGCCTTCCTTGAATTAACCTGCATTCAAGTAATTTACAGTTCAACAATCGCAGCGGCCGATGCAGCCAACAACGCCATTACGTGGCGATATTAACTTATGAAAAATTAGCGGAAGCGAAAAACTCGCCCGCTATTAACATAATATTAATTTTTCTCCACAGCCGCCCAACGTTGCAAAAAATACGTAGCTTTAAGATTCTTATTTTCAGTACCATAGCCGAGAGCCAGAGCCAGGACACCGACTACAATACAATGGTTAATGGAGGTAAGAAAAAATACTCTCGCGCGTGTGTGGGCCGCAATTGTAATTAATAACTAAAGATCTTTAGCTTTAAAGTGAACTGACTAGCCGAGGAAATTAATATGAAAAGTTTATTCCAATGTTCAACGTGTATGCTCATGCTTTAAGATTCAGCGAGTCTAACATTCATTAACGTAACAAATAATTTAAGATTAATATTGTTAAAAAGGAGAAGTTCACAAAAGCATTTAACCGTAAATCAAAATTGAATGAAATATCATTTTTATTAAGGTCCACCACGTAATTCGACAACAATCAAAATAATAATAATAATATATTAAATTATGACGGCCGACGGACGCGAGATTGGCGCCGCAAGTTTGGGGCCTGATCAAAGAAAATACGAAATTTACTTAATCTGACTCTATTGTAATGAATGCAATTATGTATGTGTCTTATTGGTGTAAAATATTAATACCTATATGAATTCTTTTACATGTACAACAACAAAACGACACCCTGAGGAGATCTGGAGAAGAAAAAGTGTAGAAAAGAAAAAGGATTATGAGAAACAGAAATAAAGGTAAGGCCTATTGTGCAAGCATCCTGTGTAGCTCTGTGCAGAATATCGAACCCATATGCACATGAGACATCTTCGGTGAAAAAAAAGTAAGTAAAGTGCAAATTAAATTTTGTGTATTTATGTGTCTATTTTTGGAGGGGATAATTATTCGTGTATGTATCAATGTTAAAGATTTGTCAGTGGCTTAAAGTGAATTTAGTATGGGCAAGATAGGACAACCTAAAGCATCCGTGCCAGAAGAACAAAATTCTGTTAATATGGAAAGTGAGGATCATTTGCAAAACGTAAACGAATCCCAAGCCACCGCCTCAGGTAACATAATTTCCGGAGCGGGGGGGGGGGGGGGGGGCGGGGGGGGCGAGGATTTGTGGATAGTGAATGACGCTCCACAACAGAATGGGAATAGAGTAACAACTCCACTGCCTGGGCAGGGGGGCCAATCGAGTGCTAGATTAAGCCGGGCACCAGTATGCTCACCGATTGCAGACCCTTTTGCTGAATTTCTGCGTAGGCTCGAAGAAAGAGATAGGGAAAGAGACGAAAAACTGGCTCAGATGCTACATGAGCAGGAGAAAAAATTAACACAAATGCTACATGACCAAGGGAAAGAATTTACGCAAAAGCTCAGTGAGCAAGAGCAGCGCAGTGAAGCGAAACTAGATCGTATCCAAAGCGAACTTGCCGAGATGCGGGACGCGTGCAAAGAAATACCCGATCTTGTGCAAAGCTTAGCTGGCGAGATGCAAAAACTACAGATATCGCAGGCTAGGCTTGAGACAATGTCCAAACTTTAACCAACCGCGCGGAAAACGTGGAGATAAATGCACGGAGAAGTGTTGATACATATTCGAAACTGCAAGCTCAAAAAGTCGAAAAAGAATTTAATGAATGGCTAGAAGTAAAGGATCGCGAGATATCTGCTAAGATTGAAAGCGACGTAAAAACAGCTGTAGAACAAGCGACTGCGACCGCGAGTGTAAATACTGACGCTAGTACTGCCGCACTACATGCCGAATTAACACAGATCAAATCCCGTGTGACAGCGGAGTTGCCAAATTGGCAACAGGCGGTCGCGCGGAGACTGTCTGCGTTGGAAAGCAATGTAAGCAGTGGCGGACAGATGAATCCGACTCCGCGTACTGACTTCTATAATAACGCAGACTGTATGCAGGGTGCGAGTGCGCAACCGCAAACTAATGTGAATTACGGGCACGAACAACATGCGATAAAGTGCAGCGCACATCACGAAGTAATGAATGTCACAGAATGTAGCAATCAGATGTGCAAAAAAGAGGACAATGTAATAAAACACAGGACATTCCAACCCTTCAATAACGAAAAACGAAATGTCCACCCTGTGGTATTTATTAAGAGCTTCAGGAATGTGTTTCCCAGGACATGGACGGAAAGACAAAGAATACAGTTCGTGGTCTCCTTTATTCAAGGTGACGCGGCGCTGTGGACCACCGATGTGTCCGAAAAATGTCTAACGATGCAACAGTTTGAAGGCGCATTCTTGCAAAAATTCTGGTCCGTTAGCGTCCAAGAAAGACTACGAAAGGAGTTGTACAGTCCAGAAATGTACAATCCTAAGATGGGAACGTTACGCAAATATTTTGACAAGTTCAATCGTGACATAATCAGATTAATAAAAATGAAGTTGCCCAGTGAAATTAAAAGATATTTCATCCATGTGCCGGAATACGATATAGAACAATTCATGGAAATAGTAGATTCTGTTGGCTTATTGATAGAAGATATGAAAACCGAAAACAAGTGGAACCATGCAGGCTGTAATCAACAAAAAGCCGATTACAATGGCAGCCACAGTAACGGTAGTAACTTAGAACCAAATGGTAACGGGAATAGGCAAGAGCACCGGCAACAGAATCGAGGCACAAACAATGGCAATGGTTATAATGGCAACGGTTATAATCGTCAAAATCGAAAGAGACATCATGATGGACGTATGACTAATGGATATAATGGTAACGGCAATCCGCAATGGCGGAACAACCGAAACCAGTGGCGCGGTAGTAATGAACCGACACTACAGTGGCAACAAAACACAGCGCCACAATGGAACGCCAACCCAGGTCCATCACAGAACATGGCAGGAAGTTACAGCAAAACCAGGGCCAAACACAGTGTCAAAATACCCCATCGGGGAGGCAGGGCGGCCAACCCAACAGTAGCAACAACAACAACCAGAACCACAATGTGAGGTTAGCGGAAGTGACAGACAACTGTCAACCCACTAATGCTCATCCGTTAAACTAAAGACAGCCACAATACGCTCTCCGTTGTTGGCTGCAGGATGGTGTAGTGAGGGCACATTCACGGATGGCAGCCATAAACTTTGTATGCTGAGATACAATGAGGGAATAAAAATAGAAAAGGAACTTGTAGACATACCGCAGAAATGTAACCGAACCAACAAAAGTGTTGAGCAGGCTACATTGCAAGCAGATATGTACGAAGTTACAATGGTTAATGGAGGTAAGCAAAAATACTCTCGCGCGTATATGGGCCGCAATTGTAATTAATAACTAAAGATCTTTAGCTTTAAAGTGAACTGACTAGCCGAGGAAATTAATATGAAAAATTTATTCCAATGTTCAACATGTATGCTCATGTTTTAAGATTCAGCAAATCTAACATTCATTAACGTAACAAATAATTTAAGATTAATATTGTTAAAAAGGAGAAGTTCACAAAAGCATTTAACCGTAAATCAAAATTGAATGAAATATCATTTTTATTAAGGTCCACCACGTAATTCGGCAACAATCAAAATAATAATAATATATTAAATTACGACTGCCGACGGACGCGAGACCCCAAGAAACTAGATGTAATAAGAAATATTTTAAATCCCACTAATAAAAAACAGTTAAAGCCTTTCTTAGTCTCATGTAATTTTTTTAGAAAATTGGTGCCTAATCAGTTATTAAACAATAATAATTTGTAATGGCTGTTGAGGAATAACACCCCATGGCACTGGATGCCTGTGCATGTAGAGTCTTATAAACAAATTAAGATGGCTCCAGTAAATTCTAACTACTATATCATCCAAATATGAATGATGATTTTTGTTTGGCTGTAGATGTAGCATTAGCTTGTTTGGGTGCATTTCTGCTTCAAGTAGTAACAGTGAGCAAACAACAGGAAATTTGACTTTTCAGTTTCACCAGCTAAATTCTTTCCAACTGCGAGATAAATTATGCAGTTAGAGAATCAGAAGTGCTTCCATAAAATGGTCACTGAAAAAATTTAATTAATTTATATATCGAAAGCACATAAAAGGATATTGCGATAGCCAATCTGTAAGTTTTCTGTTATCTTGTAGATTGTGTCATGTGAGAGTTACACATGGGTATTAATTGCATAGGTACATGGTGAAAGAACCCCAGATATGGTGAAGTTAAAATTTATTAAAAAGAAAAATGAAACAGTGATTGGCCATAAGTGTTGTCAAAGACATTAATTATGAATGGGTAGTAAGGTGCAGACAAATGAACAAAAACACCATTCACTTTTCTTTGTGTATGATTTGGCTTCACTCTCTTTCATATGTAAGGGTGGTTAAGATGTATTGCTCAACGTATGACAAGCTACGAGTGTTGTGTATTATATGTGATTCTGAATAAGAGAAGACTTAACAACAGTGTTAAGTATTGTTACTGAAGTAAAGTGGAGCCAAGTTTGGAGGATTTTCTTCATTTTTTGACATGCACTGGTGTCCTTGGAGTCGACTGCCTGCATCTTCAATTGAAATGTAAGGAAAGAAGTCTGAATAGCACAATTTCGTACATGCAGAACATTTACTAATAATGCAGTTGTACTATAGTTTAATTTTTTCTATTTATTTATATATTTTTTATTTATTAAAATACAACTGATACCTAACAATTGGTCCTGTCATGGTCACCAGCTGTATTATAATAAATAAAAAATATAAATAAATGGAAAAAATTATAGTACAACTGCATTATTAGCAAAGTTCTGTGTGTACAAAATTGTGCTATTCAGACTTCCTCTCTTACATTTCAGTTGAAGATGAAGGCATCCGACTCCAAAGGCAACAGTGTTGTTAAAATATGAAGAAAATCCTCTGAACTTGGCTCCACTTCAATAAAAATACTTAGAACTGTTGTTAAGACTTCTCTTATTCAGAATCAACACTCGTAGCACGTCATACTTCCAGCAATACATTTAACCATCCTTCTACATACAAGAGAGACTGAAACAAAATCATGTACAAAGAAAAGTGAATGTGTTTTTTGTTCATCTGCCGGCGCCATCACAATTAATGTCTTTGTCAACGCTTATGGTCGATTGCTGTTTCATTTTTTTGTAAAAATTTTAACTTTCCCTTTTCCAGGGGGTCTTTTACCATGTACCTACACATAATGTAACAAAATCACTATGTAGAAATAGTTCATGTGACGGAAAAAGACAACATAGGTGCAGATGTTCTTTCCTAATTGCTGCAATGTTTTAACAACCTTCCATGAGATTATTGAGCAATCATGTAACTTTAAAGTACTGTTAATAAAGAACCCTCCATTTAGGCAACATCACATGACTATGTGTAAGAATATGTCAAGATTACAGGACAAAGATCCTAAAAGGAGTACAATCAAGCAATTGTTAACGCAAGATAGTGATAAGGATGACTTTAGACTATATTCTGAAGAGTTGTTTTATAAAGGTAATAATTCTGTAATTTTGTGGAAAGTGTGTATTCCCTTCCAGTGTCAATTAAACTTTATATGGTTTACTCACTGCATCTGGGGACATTTTGTGGTGGAGCTACGAGCATCCAAGTTGCTTAGACACTGTTGTAACCTTAATTTAAGAAGAAAAATTAACGAAATTGATACCATCTTGTGTAATATGTCAAAAGGTTAAGCATATAAATACATTTAGTAAAATTAATTTACATCAAATTATTATCACTAAACCACTTTAAATGGCATCTTGCAATATAACTGGACCTCTACCCTATGCAAGGGGTAGAATAAAGTATATTGTAGCAGTATATGATTTATTTACTAAGTATCTAAAACTGTATCCTATAAGAGTAGCAGCAGCCACCTCTACAAGATTTGTTAAAGACTATATTCTAGAGCTGAGGAAACCCGATACAGTTATATCTGATAATGCTTTGTATTTCACAGGACATAAGTGGAAAGAATTTCTAAGGGGACAGAATATTAAGTGTATCTTAATATCCACATTTCATCCCATATCCAGTCCCATGGAATGTATCTTTAGGAAGTTCAGTAGGTTTATCAGATCATATGCTGCCAGGCAACAAACCAAATGTATTGACTACTTGTACACTTTTGAAGGTATTTTTAATCACTTGCCTTACTCTTCCACCATGCATAAGATATCTGAACTGATGCTAAGTGAGGTAGAAAGAAATGAATGGATCAACAGATTTTGCTTCAGACTCATCCAAAGGCTTCATTAACAAAGAAACAAAATAAAAAAGGCAAGCTATGTATTTTTAGCCATATACCATGCTTGACATTCCTCATAAAAGGAGTTACTTAGTCATCTACCCTGAAATGGGAATAATAAAGGGATTGTATTCTCACAAATATGTTAAAAATATTATGAATAAGAAGTTTTTTATGTATTACATTCATTGGTTTATAATGAGTGTTGAAGCAATTAAGTATGAAAATTACTTTATTATTCATGTCTTTAGCTATTAATTGCATAATTTAAGAAAGCATATTTATGTTGAAGTTCAAACAAATCAAATGACTGTAGTTTAAAGAACTGTGTGGATAATTTCCGACAGAGGTGATAAGGAATAAAATTCCATGAACAGTTTTAATCACTGATGAGCTTTCAGTTCTTAATTGTATGATTTTGTCTTAGTGAGTTTTCAGCTTATGTTTGAAATAATTTATGATTTTGTCTTAATGAACCTTTAGTTGTTATTTAAAACCAGTGATGACCTTGTCTTGACAATCCTTCAGATCATAATTGAAAGAAATAATGATTTTATCTCGGTGAGCCTTCAGCTCTGAGTTGAAATAATTTCTGGTTTTTCCACTGATGGCCCTTTAATTCTTATGCGAAATATTTTATAACTCTGTCTTAATGGATTCAATGTAAATGTCCTATTAATCCAAAAAATGCAATTGAAGAATTCTTTATGTAAATGAAAAGCGCTTGCTTCACAAGAGAATGTTGAAGATGTGTCATATGTAAAACTGCATAATGACTCATCATGTCTAAAGTCCAAAGTTGGACTCAGGAAAAGTTTTTTTGGACCTATCACATATTTTGCTAACAGAGTTTTCTGCTAATTCATTTGGAGGTTAGTGGCTTGTTCGTGGTGTTTGATGAGAAATGCTAACCACAAGTACTAATGTCCACTAAGCTCTGGATAGCTGACTACTGATCTTTAATTGCTTATTTGTACTTAACCAATTGTGACCAAAACATTGTAATTCTCAGATTGATTATAGTTAACTTGAATCTGAATCTTTAAAGTGTCAAACTGTGAAGAGACTCGAATAATATGCTATCTTGCATCACTTGTGATGCAGACTGTACTAACAGATATCTCAACAATACGCGAGTCACTGACTCGCAGAAGCATGTGAGAAGAATATGGACGCAAAAGCAAACTATTGTTGACATAAATTGTGGAAAAAATCAGAATTACAGTGTTCACAGTGATGTATGAGACAGGATACAACAAAAATGTGATCATAAAGCAGTGACAAAATGATTTGGATTCGGTGAACGATGATCTGTCATGAAGGTCGTAAGAAATATGAGAACTTAAATAAAGCGTACATCTGAAATGACAGACAGCTAACCCTTAAACTTGCGTGCATTCCCGGTCTTTGAAGTAATTATACCATTCTGATTGTTGTAAAACTGTCCCTCGTCTCAATGCTTGGATATTGGAAGCTGTCCAACACAGACTGCTTTACCCACAACCCTGGAGCTTGCAGGAGTTCCTTGAAAAAAGGTCCTATTGGGCCTCGCTTGTTATAACCGACTGCCACAGAACTAGTAGTTCCACAACCTGGCAGTCAGTATTAGTTCTTCTAGAAAGGATCCCACTGGATCTCAGTACATATAACTGCTAACTGCACACCTAGTAGGTCTGCCACATGGCACTCAATCTTCCAGTCAGAAGAAAAAGACATCGAAAAGCAAGAAAAAACCAACAAAAACATTCATTGCGTATAAAAATGACACACTGATGATTATGTTGCGATTTTAAACACGAGATTTTTAATGAGCGAATTCTTAGGCTCAATAGAATATAAAATGGAATATTTTCTGTGCATATGTAATTGAAAAATGTATCTGAGGTTAAGATATGAGCAAGAGTGTAGACTATCACATAGAATAGTTGAACATATGTTATAGCTGAGCCACTTGTTGAAGCTCTTGTGGTTTTTTAATGAAATATTTAAGATTAAGTAGTGAGCAACATGCATATCATAAGTAAACATACGTAGTTGAGAAACCTGTTAGGTTCATGTAACTTTAACAACGAAATATTTAAGACGCCATTATTTGTCTTGAGCAAACAAAAAAAAATGTTGTCATGGTTCCTTCTGGATTGAGGCCAGTGAAGCAAACTTTTACTGTCCTCAGTCTGAGGGGCTTTTGCGTAACCACTCTTATATGGCCATAAGTGGTAACTTTTCTTAATAATAAAAATGATATTCAATATATAATATTAATATTGGAATAATTAGAATCCTGAGAAACTAAAGGCTGTAGAAGCCAAAGATGTGACGCTTGTTGTATCCTTTTTCTTATAAGTAGTGATGTAACCCTTTTTTTCTCTCTCTCCCTGTTCTTGTTCCTTGTGTGTCACTTTGGTATCTATCATTGAACTAGAAATTTCTGATCTGTGAAGAAATATTGAAAACAGAGAATATATTGGATTTTATTTGACAAAGCTTCAACCTGTGATAAGCTGTGGATATAACTGGACATATAACTAATATTTTCAAGTCTTAATAGAAGTGATTTAGTTAAGAAGGAGAACTAATTAATCTGGAATAGTTTTGTGGACATTTATAACCAATAACTTTATTAACTGAAAGCTTTCAGTAGTATAAATTGGCAAATTTACGTTACACAGTGTAGGCACAGTTCACTTGTCTCAATAGAATGCCAATTCTCGAGTGCTAGTGATATCGCTGCCTAGCACTGGTTTCGACGATACTGGAACTTGTAAAATGAACTAAAACTCTTTTAAAAATCTGCTCAATAGCTAGAGGTGACTAAATTTATCAGATATAAGTAATTTTATCTTGGCATTAACTCTCAAACATCGATACGACTAGAGTATAAGTTACTTATTGTATCATCTCCTGTGCAAGACTATCCAAAAATATATATGTCCCTGAGAAATAAGGTCAAGAATTAACCAAACCTGAGAGATACTTCACACGTGCAGTACCAGAGGAGAGACATATCATTGAGTTTCAGTGAAATTCACAATCTGCAGTATTGTCTCCAGATCAGAATGTTGGCGCCTGATCCTGAGATGAGTGGAAAGCTGGAAGCTAAAACTGCAAAGGTTCTGTGACAAACTAGGCTGCGTCTTAGTGGACTTGCGCCATTGGGTGGAAAACTATAGGATACCACTAAATAGGCCAGGTGTGCACTACAGATCAAATGCTGCTGTCAAGGTAGCTGACTAAGTGTGTGAACAAAAGAGTTTTTTTTTTTAAGATTAGGCATTTCTCTATCAAGTCCAGATAAAGTTAGCTGTAGGAGGGTCAGAAATATTAGTGTAAGATATGATGAAATGCTTCTCACAGTGTTAGAATGCTGAAGCACTTGCAACAAATTGCCAGAGCTTAAAATCTTCTAAAACATGGTGAAACACACGCGATGCTAGGACAGAAAGATGGTTAAAACCCAGAATTGATGACAGTGACATTTTTGGGGAAAATTTAAGTGTATGTCAAATGGATAGGTTGATAGGAAATGGGAGCAGTGTATTTGTGTCAATATACAAAAAACTCTAATCCACTTTGATAGAAATTGAAGCTGCTTGTGAGATTGTTTGGACAAGACTCAGTATGAGGGGTGGACGTAAAATTATAATGCCAGATTCTCCTAGCGACCCCAGCTCACCTCCTGATATGTAAGTTCCCTAATCACACTGTAATCATCAAAGGAAGCTTTAATCATCTGACAATCAATATGGATAATAGCAGTTTTGTTAGTCGTGGGCGTCACAAACCATCCTGAAATCTACCTGGAATGGATTGTTTCCAAGCTCACTTATGTTGAAAACACATTACCTCCAATGGTTATGAACAGACCTGACCTCTTTCAAGATGTCAGCATCAAAAGTAGTACCAGTGAGCATGCAGCGTTTGTAGCAACAATGATACCAAAGTGCAAAGGGCAACTAAAGCAATTATAAGTTTTTAACTAGTCAGTAAACTAGATAAAAAGTGTTAAATCATCTCTTAATGAGGAACTTGAAATTTTAGTCCAGGACAACAGTACATAAAGGAGGTATGTTTCAAATTTAAAGGAATAGTTGATCATTAGACAGACATGTACTTCATAGAACATTTCATGCAGGAAGGGAGTCTGCATGGTGTACAGTAACTGTAAAGGAGCTTCTAAGGAAACAGAGAGTACTGCATAAGAGATTAAAAGCAAAATGCAGTGCTATAGATAAAAGGTGCTGAATGAAACATGTTTGGCTGTCAAGAGAAAAATACGTGAAGCCTTCAATGACTACCATAGTAGGATATTACGAAAACTACTTTCAGCAAACCCAAAGAATATGTAAAGGCTATTGGTGGCACCAAAGTTAGTGTCTAGACACTCTTGGACAAGGCAAGACTAAAATCGAGAGTAGCAACGGAAAAGTAGAAATGCTTAACTACATTGTCAAAAGTTTCTTTACAAAGGAAACTTCAGGATTAATGCTCCAGTTTAATTCTTGTATCAGTGAAAAGATGCAATGGATGTTAGTGTCAGTGGTGTAGAGAAACTGCTGAAGTCGTTAAAATTAAACAAAGCTCCAGGACATGATGGAATTCCTCTCATATTCTGTACCGAATTTGTGGCTGAGTTAGTCCCTCCTTTAACCACAGTACATTGAAGATCCCTTGAACAAGGGGCTATGTCCGGTGTGTTGAGCCATAAAACTACCATCTAATATTCTTGACATCCATTTGCTATAAAATCTTAGAATATATTCTGAGCTCAAATGTTATCAGTTATTTCGAACAGAATGTCCTCCTCTGTACCAAACAGCATGGATTCCAAGAACTTTACTCATGTGAAACCCAACTTGCCCTTTTGTCACATGACAACCCAAAAACTGTGGTTCACAGCAGTCAGATAGAGACAGTGTTTCTTAACTTCATAAAGGCATTCGACTCAGTACCACACATACACTCACCATCGAAAGTACGATCATGTAGGGTGTGAAAGAAGATTTGTGACTAAATTGAGAATTTCTTGATAGAGAGGACGCAGTGCATAATCTTGGGGGCCACTGACATATGCACAAATAAGTGTGATGGGAAACTTGCTGTATATGCTGCACATCAATGACTTAACAGACAATATCAATACAAATAAACTTTCAATGTATCGTTTGTATTTTATTTTATAAAAAATGTTGTTTACACAATCTTAATAATAGGAGTTTGTATGTAGGTTAACATCCTCAGACACGACAAATTTGGGGAACTCATAGACGCCACAATCCACTAAAACAGAGGTAGTTTTCCAATTTTGTATATTTTGCGTTATCAGTGTCCTTCATTCCTGTTTCTAGTAGTTTGTTGAGGAGCTGAACATACCCCTTTATTTCGTTTGTTCAGATGTCAGGCTCCTCAGTTGTTGAGCTATTAAGTCACCGTAGCATGAATACCAGCATTTGTCCACAGTTTTCATAGATGCTTTTCAATTTGTTTGCCTTATTATTCTCTGTTTTCCTACTTTGAAAATTATGGTACCTTATTCTTTACAGTAAATTGAATGGAGACTTTTGCTCTAGTACTTGACATTCAAGACATCACATGCCAAATTTTTATTCCAGCAATCTTTACAAGTTGCATTCCACAAGGCTTTTCTTTATCTGCAATTATCTAAAATTTAAGGGTGCTTCTCTGGAATCAACAAACATTATTGCACGTAACTAATCGCTCAGCAGCAAAACCTCAACACATTATACCATCATACAGACATGGGACCCAGCTGCCTGTAGACTGATAAAAAGCACAGGAATTCCCGCTGAAGGCACTGTGTGGATGCACTTTTACAGTTGAGTTTTGATTGTATCTCCAAAAACATTATTCTAAAAGAGCAGGGTTTTGAGCATACTGATATTGTACCAGCAGTAGCATTAGCACAAGTACGCAGGTTGAATGCATCGAAAAATAGAATACATATGTCTGTATAGCAAAAATTTTGTCCCATGCTTCCACGTACTGCGATTCTGTTATTAAGGAGGCTGTTGAAATAAGAATGAGCGAGAGGAACTTAACCATCACAGCGGATATTATCTGAACGGTGCATGTAAATGTGAGCTCGATGCAAAGAAGGAACAGATAAATTCCTTGCAGTGTTTATGTTCTCACAGAAGCGTTGGCGCCACCAGCGCAGACATTGACACCGTCTGGGACAGCAGTACGTAATCGCTGACCAATCACAAGCCGACCAATCAGATGCCGTCCATGGGCTATATAAGGCCACCACAGTAGCAATGAAGACAGTCAGTTGCTCTTGACGATGACGATAGCCTCTATCGTGGAAAGCTCGAGATTTTATCCCGAATTAACGAGGCAAGAAAACCGAGAATGTTTTACATATCAGTGCCGTCGCGAAAGACTTCGTTCTCATATTTCTTATATTCATTCCGTTTGCCTCTGCAAAATAAGCCAGTCATTCAGTTCAACGAACGTCGATAACTTTCATGCTGTTAATGATGACATCCTCGAAGATACATTACACTTATATGAACAAGGGGAATTATTAAGTGAGAAAGAAAGCCTATGGATCAAAATCAGCAGTGAAAACATTGAGATTTCATGTTTAAATCAGCAGAAGGAGAAAATGGAGCAAAAATTTGTTGATCTGATTGATACAATATCTTCTCCAAGCCAACTGGACGTTTTAAAATGCCAAATGCCAAGATTCAAAGCTACATTAGCTGCTGTTGACTCCAACATAGATCATCAACAAACTGATACTTGGATTGTTGCATCAAGAAGGGAATGAAGTGTTCAGACTCTGAGAAGGCTGTTCTCTGAAAAGAACATGGGAAAAATTGTACACCATAAGCACTTCGAGAGACCATGTACAGCTAATGCACAAGACATTACAGTGTTTCTGTCACAGAACATTCAAGAGACACTGACCTTTAAAGTATCTACATTAATCTTACTTAAATGTTTGTTTGTAATGTTTCTTAGTGTTTTGAACCTTGTATCGTAATTCTGCTGTTGTTACTACACTTCAGTCACTGACATAAAAAATGAATATTCTCTTTTGATAAATTTGAAGAACATGAGTTTGTGCTTTTCCATAGAACAGTACTGTGCTTTTTGCTCTTCCTTAAAAGTTGTATTTTCTTCTGTATTCATGACTGAAACAGTAAAAAGTGACCTTAAGCTTAGTAGGTCAAGGCTCCATTACACATGGAAGGCGACTACACAGGTAGTGGTGGCTGTGTGGGATGGACTGGGCAGTTTTTTTCGGTTAGATTACCTCAGATAAGAACAGAAAGCCCTTTAGTCTCAGAAGGAAGAAAGGAAAATTAGTGGTTAACGTCCCATCGACAGCATGCTCATTAGAGATGGAGCACAAGCTCGTATTAGAACGAATAGGGAAGGAAATTGGCCATGCCCTTTCCAAAGAAACCATCCCAACATTTGCCTGGGGTGATTTAGGAAAACTGTAGCAAACTAAATCAGGATGGCTGGACACGGATTTGAGTCGTTGTCCTCCCGAAAGCGAATCCAATGTGCTGGCCGTTGTACCACTTCTCTCGGTGTCTCAAAACATGCATGTCATACACAGGACGATGGTAGACCTAGGAATCAATTGAGAGGCGGCTGCTAAATTTCTTAGCAGTAGGCTCGAACAACACATAAGCGTTACAAAGATGCTTCCGTAACTCAAATGAGTATCTCTGAAGGGAAGGCGATGTTCTTTCGAGAAACACTATCAAGAAAATTTAGAGAACCGGCATTTGAAGCTGACTGCCTCACGATTCTACTGCTACCAACATACATTGCGAGTAAGGACCACAAAGATAAGATACGAGAAATTAGGGCTCATATGGAGGCATATAGACAATCGTTTATCCCTAGCTCTATTTGCGAGTGGAACAGGACAGGAAATGAATAGTGGTACCAGGTGCCCTACGCCACTCACCGTACGGTGACTTGCGGAGTATCTGTGTAGGTGTAGATGTAAATGCAGATTATAGTAGCTAATTGTCGTAGCTGTGTTGGGAAAGAACCTGAGCTCCAAGTGCTAATAGAAAGCACTTATGCTCAAATCGTTATATGTACTGAAAGCTGGCTAAAGCAAAAGATAAGTCCAACCCAAAATTTTGACAAAGGACTTAACGGTGTTCGGAAAGGATTGATTAAATACTGTTGGTGGTTGCGTGTTTATTGCTGTTAGAAGCAATTTACCTTCTAGCGAAACTGAAGAAGATAGTTCCTGTGAGTTAGCATAGGTAAAGGTTATACTTGACAATCAGAATGTAATAAATTTATTAATTTATAATGGTACCTTGTATAGCGACCTGGGGGTGAATGGGGCTGCTACAGTGCTACCTGGGGGTGGCTAGGAAAACTCCGCTACAAGATAAACATATTTTATTCAGCTTGGATTACAATGTCAGAGTGCTGTGATACCCCTTGTTACGCCTCTGAAGGCACATGGTCCAAAGGCAATGCCAATTACGCCAGAAAGCTGCAGCAGTGTGATGGCCGATTGACGTGTGCATCCTGCTTTGCTGACACTGGTTATACCACTCAACACTGCGTGCCAGAGTTAGCACTATGTGGGCCCAAGTGAGCAGTGCCAGCAGCATGTATGTCTGCTGAATTTCCTAAGGTAGCCACAGTTTCTGAGCTAGGAGCTCGCCCTGGTGTGGTGCAATGGCGGCAGTACCGCACTGTCTGTGAACCATTACTTCCAAGGCAGAAGTTTGGTGCTGTTGTGGCCACTGTGGGATGACTGAACATTGTTGCCCACGTCCACGGTGGTGGACTTTGAATCGTGAGCTGGTCTGGTGGATCTGGCTGCTCAGATCGGTGTCGGCTGCTGGCTGGCCCATAGCACACTGGAGAATGACATGGAGCCAGTGTTGTGGAGGATGCTGCCAGACTACGCATAACAGTGCTAGGATCAGAAGGAATTTATAGTGATCAGTAGCAGACTTGTGCCGTTACACTGCTTCCATGCATCTGAAAATCAATACCTCAGTGTCCCAGTGGTGTGGAAATATACCACAGGCTGCTCCGTCATTGCAAAGTCTTTCTGAAAAACAATCACGGTTGCATGGTTTAACTCAGATGCTTCGCAGTGTACAAACAAGCTCGCTTGTGAAGTTATATATTTCTCTTTGCCTACCTGCTTGTCTCACACATGGCTGCCAGGGTGCTGCTTCAATTTTGTAATGCCCAAAATTTAGCTGTGGTGTTTCACTTTCACAGATCATCTGACTCCGATGATACAGATGCTGAAAGTTTCAAATACAAATTAGGTAACTTTCAAATAGTTGTAGTTGGTAGTGACTTCAGTCCACACTCGATACGTTAGCGAAGTACATGTTTAAAGCCGCTGGTAGGCGTAAAACATCTCCAAATTTGTGCTAAATGCTTTACTTAAAATTATTTTTACAGTAAGTTCAGGAGCCCAGTCGAAGCATAAATGATTGCAAAAATATTCTTGACCTCTTAACAACAAATAACCCAGAGCAAATAGGGAGCATCATAACAGATGACCTCAAGTTCACTGTAGTGAGACTGAATACCATAACACAAAACCAACCAAAAATAAACGCAAAATAGAATTATATACTTAAAATATTCGCTTGATGCCTCTCTAAGAGACTGTCTCCATTCTTTCCTTCCCGCCCTCTCATAGGGTCTCAACTCTGCAGTCCCTTACCATGGAAATAAACTCTATGTGAAAAGGCCTCAGAAGGCCCAAAGGCACCCCCCCCCCCCCCCATCACAACTGCCACATCATGCCCAGCTGATGGGTGTCACTGGATGCAGATATGCATGGGAATGTGATCAGCACACCAATCTCCCAGGTGCTCTCGGCTTCTGTGACCAGAGTCGCTTCTTCTCAATCAAGTAGCTCCTCTTTTGGCCTCATAAGACCTGAGTGCACCCAGCTTGTCAGCCAAGCCTGACAGTGCTTAACTTCGCCAATCTGATCTTGAGCAGTTGTTATCACTTTGGCAAGTCCGTTGACTCTTACCATAATAGGAGAGAAAGCAGTACACAGGACAGACAGTAATGGTACTAAATATGGTCTACAATTAAGGGCCGGCCAGAGTGGCTGTGCGGTTATAGGCGCTACAGTCTGGAACCGCGCTGCCGCTACGGTCACAGGTTCGAATCCTGTCTCGGGCATCGATGTGTGTGATGATGTCCTTAGGTTAGTTAGATTTAAACAGTTCTAAGTTCTAGGGGACTGATGACCTCAGAAGTTAAGTCCCATAGTGCTCAGAGCCATTTGAACCATTTTTTTGCAATTAAGGAGCAGCGAAGCAGAACGACTACATAAAACATTCTGAAATATATTGCGTGAAGGTTTAACAGAAATCTTGCCATGTAACAATAGTAATATTACTGATGAAAGCACCATTAAAGCAGAGTCGCTACATGTGTCTCATATATTTTTCTGAAAATTCTTCACCAAAAAAGACAAAGTAAATATTCCCGAATTCGAATAAAGAATTATGGACAACATGGGTACCCAAGAAGTAGATAGCCTTGATATGGCCAAGCATCTCAGATCACTTAATGAAGACTAGATTTCAGCTCCAGACTGTATTACAATTAGATTCCCTTAGGAATATGCTTATGTAATAGCACCATACTTGACGATCTTATACAACTACTTGCTTGACGAAGATCCATACTAAAGACTGTGTGACTGGATCCGTGATTTCCGATCAGAAAGGTCACAGTTCGTAGTATTTGACGGAAAGACATATTGTAAATCGGAAGTGATTATGGCGTTATCCTTGGAGTAGCATGGTTTAGACACCCAATTCGTCTTTAATCTTCTGTAGCCCATCGTAACTGATGTTCAAAGGACAGGGCTGAATTGCTCGGATCTAATCTGACAAACCTACCTTGCATGGACGTAGCACTTAGCTGAGGGTAGGAAAGGGTAAACTTGTTCATGGGCTTTCGCGACATCTTTGTAAACCTATGCAAGGTTGAAAACATCCTTCTGACTGCCCAGACAAATCGCAGAGATCTTTCATATGTCTAGGGAGGTATTGCGCTTAGTTGCTCCACTTACCCAAAATGTGACCAACTGTCTGGGACGCTGGAAAGGTAGTTGGGTCTCCTTTTGAGTGTGAAACACCTCTCACAAATCTCATGGCTACCTCGATATCGTAGAATATTAAAGCCCTCTCAACCTGATGTTGCTTTCTACAGGATGTTCGGAATTCCGCTTATAGACTTTTAAGACTTGTAGAGGTGACTGATTATATAGTATTTTGAATGAGAACCTGTGCCCAGAAGCGCACCGTTTCCGTTTTATGACCATTTTTAATCAGATGTTTAACTCTCCACGTCAACAGAGGGAAAGAGCAGTGGCCTAGTTTTGCCTGTTATGACACGGAAATGGGTAGACAAGATGAAGTGTACAAGCTCAGACGATCACATGACGTCACTCAATAATTTTTTTTACCCTGTTTGTCTGTTAGATAGCAACTGGTGGTCGAACTTCGTGGCTCTTACGGCAGCTAGCTTCAACTGCCTTGGAATTTTTCTTAAGGGGGTCGGAAGAAGAGTTTAATTTATGAGGTACTGGTAGAGACAAGTAAAAATCCGCTGGAATGAATTCTGCTGCCTGACAGACTCAAGAGACACAACATTTGAGGGGGACAGAGTATCAAAATATGATACACAGATCCAGCGTGTCCATCGACGTTGTTCCTCAAAGCATCGATCCCCTGTTGGGCATCGGTACTGTATGCTGATTATGGTGCACTTGTTTCTTTCTTCCTTTGGAATAACGTGTACAAATATTTAACTTTTTTCTTTCTTCCTTTGGAATAACATGTACAAATATTTTACTTTTACTACAGAAAAATGTGTTAAAGCGATAAATAGAAAAATTTATTTATTTTTCCCTCGGAATTGTTACCATATTGTGTTCGGTTGTTAGAAACGTAATGTACTGAGTCATGTGTAATTAAATTCTTTAAACAAAAGTGAACAAGCTTATCAATCTGGACATGGGTTCTTATTCAAAATAATGTGTACTCAGTCACCTCTACAAGTACTAGACAACTAGAAGTTTGCAACCAGAGTTTTCGAAGACCCTCTATATCTCCACACATCTTATTCAGATTCTTTGATGTAACACATGAAGTATTATAAGGAATTTGTGTCTGGGAGAAATGAAGTGGCTTGTATCTCTCGTTGTTCAGAAAATGATTCATCTGTTTCCCATTTATTGCTTCGCACGTTGGAAGCACCTTGTATTTACTGTCAAATGATCTGTTTACAAAATGCAGAGTTCACAACCAAAAAATTGGGAGCATGCAACTGGCCATCTGATGATGTACGTAATGGGCTAATCTGTGTTCTGTGGCACTTTCGATATGAAAATTTACTAAATTGTAAGAGTTGATTGATTTGTGATTTCCTCCCCCTCCCCTTAACCTATTGTTCTGCTAAGTGGTTTGTGATCGCCTGGGGTTGATTTATGACCCACAGGGGATAATATGCCCTCCCAAAAAACCCTCCCACTCCCTCTCTTCCTCGCCCACCCCTCTGGAAACCTCCACCCCCTCCTCTCGCCAAGACAAGCAAACTTTCAGGCGAGAGTTGTTCAAATAGATCCTTCCCACTCTATCAGTTTGACTGACTAATTAATTAAATTGATCAAATAATTAATCTCTCCTCTCCCACGCACCCCAACTCGCTCCTTCTCTCCTCCACCTGGAAACTAGCTGGAAAAACACTCAGTCGATTGGCTGTTTGACATGAAATCGATTGTAGTGTATGGAATATCGTTTAAACAATTTGTGGTAGAGAAGGTGATGTGTGGAATATTCTTTATTTACACATTTTATTGGATAAAGGGTTGTGTATGGAATATAGTTTATTGAAAGAAATAGGAGGAAAATCGATTGCAGTGTATGGAATATCGTTCAAAAAATTTCTGGCCGACAAGGTAATGTGTGGAATACTGTTTATTTAAACAATTTATGGGATTTATGTTTGGAACGTAGTCTATTTATTTATTTAAAGAATTTGCTGGGAAATTCACTGCAGTGCATAGAATATTCTTTATTTAAACATTTTGAGGGTCATAAGGCAATGTGGAATATTTAAGCAATTGTAGCGTATTTTTTTCAGATCGTGCAAGGAAAACCGCCAACGTAACTCACCGCACATAATTACACTGTTAAAAAAATCTTTCGACCGTGAAGCGTGCGCCATCCGCCATCAGCTGGGCCGTGCATATTCCCAGACGCGCACCCTGAAAGACAGACCTGCACATAGTGCCAGCTCGTGCGGTGCACAGACCAGAAGTAATGTTAATCCCTCAAACAAAAGCTTCAGGTGGTGGCAACCATTTGATACTGATACCTGAGAAATTCCTGTCGAAACACATGCTTTCCATCTTCTTCTTCTCTCTCTCTCTCTCTCTCTCTCAAGTGGATGCTTCCTGTTTCTGTGAACCAATGTATGCAAACGCATGCAGACCAAGATGTCCCCCCACCCCTCCTCCCTTCCACCCCACACCCTGTCCTCCTCGCCACTCGTGTGGACCTTGCGTTGGTGGTTGGTACATCCCTTCGTTCTCACCGTGGATGGAACAAAGAATTTCTAGAAGAAGCAGGTAGCATCTGTCCTGTGTCGCACGAACCCCACTTTTCTCCTGAAAAAACTAATGGATACCTAAAAACCCTCCTCCCATCCCTCCACCATCCACCCTCCAGCTGTGGATGTCTTGGAAATATTCCCTCACTGTATCAGATTGACTGACTTATGCACTGAATTGGTATCCTTTGTGTGTGGCCAGTTTTTCCTTGCACCATATTGCTGGATAATGGCACAGTTAAGTCATCTGGTAGGAAATCCATTACGTTGGAGGTAGCTGAAAATTTCAGATTTCAGCTCATTTGCATGCTACGTCCATGAACAATCTGCAGGAGGAGCGGGACAGATGTGTGCTCACAGTACCACTGTCGGAAATAGTAAAATTGACCAATTGGGAACTTGACGTTGGGACTGAGTTCGTAAAGCAGTATAGAACTCCTAAATTGGTTCTCTCTGCTACATTCAGAAGGAGGAGGTAGTGCCTACTGCGCGATAGGATAGAGACAACAACAACAAATACCACAGGAAGACAGAGTCCACTGCACTGTATTGAGAAGCACTAAACACGACATACTTAAACCGTGATACAATCCATAATAGTAGATAAGTAGTTGCCATGACTAGATATCGGAGATCGCTGAAACGTTCGTACGTCCCGTACGCTCATATCTCGATGTCCACTTGCTGCGCCCCAGGACAGAGGGTTGTGTAGCGCTAGTTGTTGCCTTGGGAGGCGCTTCTCAGCTATCTCGCCATGCCAGCAGCCGGGCTCAGCCCGACAGAGTTGACCGCCCGGCCGCGGAGGGCGTCCAGAGGTGACCAGAATGGATCGAATTTGGATGTTAACAATATATCCAACGCCAACGTCAGTGATCGATATTGAATCTTCTAAAATATACACGTGAAAATCAGTGACTACCCGTAACATACGCAATAGTAGAGAGATGATGGTAGCACCACCAGGATTTTGATATCAAATCCATATGGAAATCAATTAAATTGATCAATTAAATATCCCCCATCCCCAGCCCCAGATGACATCACGGGCTTTCCTCAGGCGACATGTGGGTCCCCGCCCCTTCCTCTTCCATCCCCCACCTGCCCTATTGGCGGAATTTCGAATTTTGGCGAGAGTTTCAAAAGAATACCAGGAATTTAAAAATTGACAGAATTTCAAAAATGGGGGGAGGGGGAATTCTTTGTGCCAAGACTTTGCTGACGTCTCACTCCATCCCTCACCCGGGAATTGGCGGGAAATTCAAAATGATGGGTGGGCTTTCCGGGGCTCGAACCCAGGTACTTCTGGACAGAGAAATCAATTGCACCCCCCAACACAGGGAAACTATCCAGATGCAGGAGAGGAACACGAGGTTAGTGTACCGTATTTATTTTGGGTGAGAAATTGAAGAAAAGATCGTTCCTAATTACATAATTAATCATAAAGATCAGGCCTAATTACAGGGTTATTACAAATGATTGAAGCGATTTCACAGCTCTACAATAACTTTATCATTTGAGATATTTTCACAATGCTTTGCACACACATACAAAAACTCAAAAAGTTTTTTTAGGCATTCACAAATGTTCGATATGTGCCCCTTTAGTGATTCAGCAGACATCAAGCCGATAATCAAGTTCCTCCCACAATCGGCGCTCACTGCAGGCCGACCCATTGATTTCCCCTTACAGAGGCATCCAGAAGCTTTAAACTGCGCATACCATCGCCGAATGGAGTTAGCAGTTGGTGGATCTTTGTTGAACTTCGTCCTGAAGTGTCGTTGCACTGTTATGACTGACTGATGTGAGTGCATTTCAAGCACGACATACGCTTTCTCGGCTCCTGTCGCCATTTTGTCTCACTGCGCTCTCGAGCGCTCTGGCGGCAGAAACCTGAAGTGCGGCTTCAGCCGAACAAAAGTTTATGAGTTTTTCTACGTATCTGTAGTGTGTCGTGACCATATGTCAATGAATGGAGATACAGTGAATTTATGAAATCGCTTCAATCATTTGTAATAGCCCTGTACACAGCTATATGTATTGCGCTATAGAAGGAGAGCCTAAAATCGCAATACAGATCAAAAATTGACGATTTCATGCAAGTGGTGTTATCCTGCTAGGAAAGAAAATTCATAATACCACTCGAACCAAGTGGTTGGTGTACTCAAAGTCTACATAGCATTATCCCTTCACCTACAAGCTGGCGTTGGATAGAGAGGAGCTTTATACGTGTTTTTACCTGTAACGATACAGCTGAGGACTGTGTCTGTCGTTGTTTGACGTTGGAGTTCGCTGCAGACGCCGCCTGCTGCACTACTCGACAATCACCCTGCGGCCCTGCTGCTGGAAATTCAGGAAGGTCAATACATGCTACCACAACTGAGGGAAATGCTTCACTGTTCTAATTACACATCGAAACTGTCGTGAAAAAACTGGCACTCTTAAACACCAGATCATAATGGAGCACATATATTGGGGGTTGAGAAAACCATTGTGCACTACTGGCTATTAAAATTGCTACACCGCGAAGATAACATGCTACAGACGCGAAATTCAACCGACAGGAAGAAGATGCTGTGATATGCCAATGATTAGCTTTTTAGAGCATTCACACAAGGTTGGCGCATGTGGCGACACCTACCACGTGCTGACATGAGGAAAGTTTCCAACCGATTTCTCATACACAAACAGCAGTTGACCGACGTTGCCTGGTGAAACATTGTTGTGATGCCTCGTGTAACGGGAAGAAATGTGTACCATCACGTTTCCGACTTTGATAAAGGTCGGATTGTAGCCTATCGCGATTGCGGTTTATCGTATCGCGACATTGCTGCTCGCGTTGGTCGAGATCCAATGACTGTTAGCAGAATACTGAATCGGTGGGTTCAGGAGGGTAATACGGAACGTCGTGCTGGACCCAACGACCTCGTATCACTAGCAGTCGAGATGACAGGCAACTTATGCGCCTGGCTGTAACGGATCGTGCAGTCACGTCTCGATCCCTGAGTCAAGAGGTGGGACGTTTGCAAGACAACAACCATCTGAACGAACAGTTCGACAACGTCTGCAGCAGCTTGGACTATCAGCTTGGAGACCATGGCTGTGGCTACCCTTGACGCTGCATCACAGACAGGAGCACCTGCGATGATGTACTCAACGACGAATCTGGGTGCACGTATGGCAAAACGACATTTTTTCGGATGAATCCAGTTTTTGTTTACAGCATCATGATGGTCGCATCCGTGTTTAGCGACATAGCGATGAACGTACGTTCGAAGCGTGTATTCGTCATCGCCATACTGGCGTATCACCCGGCGTCATGGTATGGGGTGCCATTGGTTACACATCTCGGTCACCTCTTGTTCGCATTGACGGCACTTTGAACAGTGGACGTTACATTTCAGATGTGTTACGACCCGTGGCTCTACCCTTCATTCGATCCCTGAGAAACCCTACATTTCAGCAGGATAGTGCACGACCGCATGTTGCAGGTCCTGTACGGGCCTTTGTGGATACAGAAAATGTTCGACTGCTGCCCTGGCAAGCACATTCTCCAGATCTCTCCCCAACTGAAACGTCTGGTCAATGGTGGCCGAGCAACTGGCTCGTCACAATGCGCCAGTCACTTGATTAACTGTGGTATCCTGTGGAAGCTGCATGGGCAACTATACCTGTACACCCCATCCAAGCTCTGTTTGACTCAATGCCGAGGCGTATCAAGGCCGTTATTTCGGCCAGAGGTGGTTGTTCTGGGTACTGATTTCTCAGGATCTATGCACCCAAATTGCGTAAAAATGTAATCACATGTCAGTTCTAGTATAATATATTTGTCCAATGAATACCCGTTTATCATCTGCATTTCTTCTTGGTGTAGCAGTTTTAATGGCCAGTAGTGTAATAACACAGCTGCCGCAAAAACTGACCCCAAAAGACTGCACCTGGGGAGAGGAGTGGCAGCTGCACATGTGTTCTCCTTGATGTACGGTCACGAACTAACCAGCTAGAGCTTGTCTTACCTCCCCCCCCCCTACCACCTCTCATCCATCCCTCTCCTCACCATAGGTAGGGGATACGGGCCTTTTCTATCCTGTCGCTGATGGTCCACGAAGAGATCCATCTGGTGGCATTGGTACATTGTCTTCAGTCTGTGGAAATCAGTCACAGATAGAGAAAAGACGAGTAAAAGATGCTTCCTGAAATCTGTTAAATGGATTTCTCAGAAAGAACTCTGTAGTGATATATCTGGCAGATGCATTAACTTATCACTCTGTGTAAAATCGAAAAAAATTTCACTATTTTGCTGCGAAAACCACTGATCACTACAGAGAGTCCTCGTTATTTCGAAACTTTCATCAGAGTAAAGAAAAAGCGAGAATTTAAACTCCAAAGAATAAGAAGCAGCATCTACGTTAAGCGATTTCTTTCAGTTTGATAAGCAAAATTACGTGGTTAAAAAAAAATGTTCAAATGTGTGTGAAATCTTATGAGACTTGACTGCTAAGGTCGTCAGTCCCTAAGCTGACACACTACTTAACCTAAATTATCCTAAGGACAAACACACACACCCATTCCCGAGGGAGGACTCGAACCTCCGCCGGGACCGGCCGCAAAGTCCATGACTGCAGCGGCTAAGACCGCTCGGTTAATCCCGCGCGGCTACATGGTTCGACAGCGTCTCTGGAGTTCAAATCAGTGTCTGCAAATAAATTGTCATGCATTCGTGTTTTACAAACATTTCAGATCACATGAAATAACATTACCAAATACAGCCTTTGGCACCATTTGTTCACACGTAAGATAAACACAATCATGTTACATTTGGTAACAAAAGGTTATAATTCAAGAGGACGTTATTGTTTTGTGCACTACCGCAGGTTCCGTTTTACCAATGCGATGTTATATTACCCTGCGTTTACGAAACACGAAAAACAAATCTTGAGAGCATTCGTTGTAATAGAACCACATAACGTCACCTAGTGGAGCACTCTATAAGATTCCTCCGATACATGAAAAACAAATACCGTGTGTGTGCTGATATCTGACATTATTGCTCCATAACTCCCCTCTACTGACCTGCGTGTAAAATTTCTGTCGCCCGTACTTGAAGAAGCCCGCAACCAGCAGAGTATCATTCGCAGTAGTGATAGATTTTTGCATTGTAGTTTCGGAAGCAATTTGGTCATCACAGAACAGCATGTTTCACGCAATCTACTCACATGTCGGGAAAAACACGATCATTTCTAGTTTCCACAATGAGCTATAATTAAAGTGATGTCTACTTCACAATTAGAGGTTATGACATATGAAATAACAAGGGACTTGCGGTAATACATATTTTTGAAGACCAAGTCGTGAAGATAATAGCAAAAACAATCATGCTCCCACGAGAATAGATATAGTCGATTTCTATTAGTTTTATGATTTGCTTACTTCGCAAGCCATTGTACGATGTGTGGCGTAGTGTACCCTGTACCACTGTTAGTCATTCCCTTCGCTGTTCCACTCGGAGATAGAGAGATGAAAAAAGATTGGCCACATGCCTATTTATGTGAAATAATTTCTGTTATCTTGTCTTCGCGGTCCTTACGAGAAAGGTATGTTGACGGCAGTAGAATCCTTCTGCAGTAAGCCTCGAATGTCGGTTCTCAATAATGTTTCTCGGAACGAATATGGTCATCCCTCCAGGAATTCCCATTTGAGCTACCTGGCAAGTGTAATCCGGATGCTGAAAGAAAATTACTCGCCATGCAAAGTGACTCTCATGATCAATATAACTAATTAGCCAATCAGTTTGGTGTCAATGACGTACCACCTGGCGGGTGGAAACGTGGGCTAGGATGCCACGGAACTGATTCGGGAACTGAGCGGTAATCAGGCGTTTTTTCGATGTGGCAAGATTTGTTGAAATTTCAATCTCTCACCTGTACAGGGAGAAATGACGATTGTAATAAAATCATATTATTAACGAATTTATAAAGTTATGTGTAGTATATACCCGACATTTACAACTTCTCTGTGCTGTTACCTAAAAAGGCTTCGTATGTAGCGAAGCATTTGGTTACTTTAAGAGAGTTCCAAAATGAGGAGGCATCCTGTGACAGAGGTACATCTATCCCTTCGTCCTGAGCCAAAAAAGAGTTTAATATTTTAATTCTGTGAACAGGATGTAGGAGATATTAAACTGATTAGAAAAGACTTTTTTACCTGTGTAACCTCCCCGCAGAAATTTGTAAAAATATTTAAATGAGAATTGACATCGTGCTAAGTGTAACCTCCCCGTAAAAATATGAAAATGAAAAGAATTAAATAGAACCAAGTGTAGCCTCCCCACAAATATTTGAAATGACAATAATTAAATGTTAATGGGAATTGAGGCAAATGTTGTTGAACTCCCACAAAGCATCGTTAAATTGAAATAAAAGTGACTGTAACTTCGCTACAAAAATATTGGAAAATAATCGCCCAATGTAAACTCGACACAAAAATTGAGAAATGAAATTTAATCATTAAACCCACAATAATAGGGCAGCATCGCTGACCTTACGCCCTGTGCAATAATTAATCTGATAAATTGAAGGGCAGCATCGCTGACCTTAGGCCCTGTGCAATAATTAATCTGATAATTTGATTCTGGGAGGAAAAGCATAGGAAATATTGTTTCAATTGGAATGATTCTTTTCTTAAAAAAGATTGCTTTGAAAACAAAATTATTATTGGAGGCATTTCTTGAACAAATTAATTACAATTAACATACATTACATTATCAGATGTGCGCAATGCTGCTTCATTACCTTATTTAACAATATACCTCATCCCGAACCTTGACCAGAGACCCATGTCGACGCCCGCCGACTCCTCACACACAACTCCGACTCGCAACCGAGTCCAACACGCAACAGCGTCCAACTTGGAACTGCAGTCTGGCGCAGTCAAGCGCAGACTAGCAACGATAAACAACTCTCTGGTCAGAGATTCTGTCATGCCTCGCCATCGCTGGTACTGAATACGTACGCATTTCATAACCCTCCACTGGTGGGGCAAAAATTTGGCAGCGATGGTGAGTCATTTGGACTTGCCATGAGCAACAAATTTTTTCAGAATTAATTAACTTTACAATTACAGCATATATACAGATATAGAACATGAAGTAAATATAGTGCACATGCACCAAGTACAAAACATATTAGGCAATGACAAAATGCGAGTACAAAACATATTAACAAATGACATAAGTGCACACGCACTGAAAAACTCTTTAGCATTTTCACAACAAATAAACATAATGGCAAAAAAATCATGTTGACAAGTGACATAAGTGCACATGCACTGCAGTTCAGAACATATCAGCAAATCAAAATGTACATACAATGAGTAGTAATCATGTTATAAAATGACAAAAGTGCACACACACTGAAATTCAGAATATATCAGCAAATCACAAAATGTATATACAATAAGTAGAAATCATGTTAGAAAAGTGACAAAAGTGCACACGCACTGTAGTTCAGAATATATCAGCAAATCGAAATATACATAGAATGAGTAGTAATCATGTTAGAAAATAACAAAAGTGCACTCGCACTGTAGTTCGAAAAAAAAAATGTATAGGTCATGAATACAAATGATGTTAGCAAAAAATGATTTTCACTATGTTACAAGAATTAGGATAGGAAAGGGAAGGATTGCATCATGGTTGTAGCACTTTAGGTTGCACGCAGCTGCACTGAAAGTCCATATCTTTCCACAGAAGTACAACACCAAGTCAGACAATCTGAAGTTCTTTTCCCAGAAGTATTTATCAGTGTACCCAAGACATTGAAATGTCGTAGTAATATTCCATGTTATCATTTTGGCAGTACATGAGGTACACCAAACAGTGGGACCACAATAACGTCTCCATCGCTCACGGTGGTGGACAGCATGTCGTGTCAACACCACGCTCTTACAAGGCACACCAACGTAGAATTAGTGCAAAAACCAAATGTAGTGCTCCATGATCAAGAGGATATACAGGACAAATGGATATTGCAGTAATTCAGGGTAGTTAGGTCAAAAGGTGAAGGACATTAAGTCACATACTAGTCTTCATTGGGAATTACATTAGTAGTTTGCAGCATTCATAGCCCAGTTATTGAACATTTCTGTACCATGTATGTAGTATTACAGAAAAATGATCATTAATTGTTTTACAGACAACTTGGCACTCATTACAAATCATCAGAAGTCGTTACTTAAAACAGGAGGTAGTCAATATTACAGAATAATGTTGAAAATTAATCATTGGTCAACCCAATACAGTAATCATCTCAATACAGTAATCAGTAGCATTCTTTTCCAGTTACAAAGCATAATCAGTAGCATTCATTTCCTAGTTACAAAGCATAATCGGTAGCATTCATTTCCTAGTTACAAAGCATAATCAGTAGCATTCATTTCCTAGTTACAAAGCATTATTAATCATTGGTCATTTCAATACAGTAATCAGTAGCATTCTTTTCCCAGTTACAAAGCATAATCAGTAGCATTCATTTAATTGCTACAAAGAATAATTAGTAGCATTCATTTCCTAGTTACAAAGCATTATTAACCATTGGTCATTTCAATACCGTAATCAGTAGCATTCATTATTCAAGTGACATATTATTCACAGCTGATCAGCATTACTCAGAACTCTCTTAAACCGGTATCATTATTTGGGACTGGTAATACATTTTTTTGTTAGTAATGCATTGCTTTGAGTAATTATAGGGGAAAGCAAGAAGAAAAAAAAATTTGCTTCTGGGTTGTTCCTGTAAATGAAAATGTGTATCGTCATTCATCATGAGTCAGCTGTGGCAAGATTATGAAACAAGTAGAGTGTATGTAATCACATTCATATATGACATAGATTTAATGAACAACTGCTTATAGCACATTAATTTCATAAATAATTTCTCCTGCAAAAATATACAAAAAATGGATTATTGAGCTGAAAGAAGAAATGCATTTTATGCTGAAAAGTAGTGAACTTCGAATTAACAGGTAGTGAAATGTGTATAAAAATGTGTTCCATAGCTGTCCTTTCCAAAACCTTCCGTCATTATACTATGCAATATAACACCTGCTGTCAAAGCAAACTGCAACAAATACTTAAATAACTACATAGCATAAATACATAACTTCAACAATATCCTCATCTGTAAAGAAAAAAACTTCATTATCCATCACTTCATTATCATGACTCCATTATTATCATCACCTGTAAAGAAAAACTTCATTATCCATAGTAGCATATTCTTCATCATTATTCATCAGCATTCATTATCATCTGCAAAAAAATCATTTCATTACTCATTACATAACTATTCCTTATCTCTAGCATATTCCATCACTAAAACTAAGATGTGTAGTTCTGTCCGACAGCCTGCATCAATCGCCTTGTATTCTGAAAGAAAAAATTAGTTAAGACTGCTATTCTGCGACGAGTATAGTATATTCTTGTTAATGCTTGTTAATCCTGATCCATTTACTCTTCATCATGAGGTTTGCATCTTCTTTCGTTCATTCCGAAGGTGAAATTCCCATTTCTGTTTAATTTATTCCTTTTACGCATCATTTCTTTCTGAAATTGATGAACAAAGATTAATGTCTTGCATTTACATCATATACTCACTAAATAATGGCTGGTTTATGATAACATAATTAAGCATACAGCATACCATAACAGAAAACGTAATATGAAAAAAAATAGACAGTGTTCAAATCCAAAAAGGTACACAGAATATCACAATGCAGCAGCAAAAATGTAAAACAGTCACACTCTTGAGATATCATAGGGCAAATGTCAAAGTCAACTGGTGTGTGTTATATCTTAATTATTTCACAGTGCATACAAACTAATTATGAAAACAATTGTACATACATAAAAAAAATGATGACAAGAAATGTGACCTTCTTTGAGTTCACCTTGTATGTTGTATAGTTAGTAGAGGCGAGAATTAATGACTTTAATGGAGAGAGAATTTAATAAAGTTAATATGTCACTAGATAAAATTGCATAATTATTCATAAGATACGTAAGTTTCTCTGGAAAAAATGTGCACAGTCTGATATGTAACGACAAGAAGAGCGACCTGCTAACCTTACCTTGCCGGGCACTTGCCAAGAAAAAATACGATAATCATCAATAATTAGTCATGTGAATATAATTGCATAAGTGATCATAAAAATTAGTAAATGGCATCATAGTATGTTAAATCATAAAGTGTCTTCATTCAATAAAGGGTTTAATATTGGAGACATGGTGGTCGCCTTTACTTTTTCTGGTTCTCAGAGTTTCGACGTGTACAACATTGGGGTGAGGAATGCTGCGAATCCGATATGGACCTACGTATAGAAGTTCAAATTTACTGCACTTACCTTTTATTCTGTTCGATAAATAGTGTGTACGTACTAATATCTTCTGTCCAATGTGAAAGTCACGGCACATACAAACTTGTTTTTGCTGTCTTCTCCGGCGCTTTGCGGCATGTTTGATGTTGTTCAGCGCAATGTTAATTATTTCATGGTGTCGTAGTTGACGAGATGTAGGAAAGTTTACTAATTCTGTAATTTTGTTAGGTGGTTCAACATTTTTCAGTATAACAGATGGAGATAGCATAGTAGATTCATTTGGAATGGAATTAGTTACATCTTGGAATGAGAATATGTATGTGTCCCAATCAATATGTCTTTTGTGGCAGTATATTCTACACAGTTTACCAACTTCTTTCATTAATCGCTCACAAGGGTTCGAAGAAGCATGGTACCTGGATATATAGATCGGAGAAATGTTTCTAGTTCATAACATACGTGTCCATATAGCAGAACGAAATTGTGATCCATTGTCAGAAATTACTTTCAACACATGCCCTACATGAAATAGAAAATGCTTTACAAATGCTTTCGAAACGGTTTTAGCAGTAGCTTTGCGTAACGGAGTGAAAGTAACAAATTTCGAAGTGAGTTCAACAGCGACAAAGATGTAGCAGAAACCTCTAATAGTTCTAAGAAATGGACCAAAAATGTCTACAGCGGTCATATGTCTCAATTTAACAGGTACAATTGGATGTAATGGAGGAATATGTGAAGTTGTGTCTGACTTAGCTTCCTGGCAGATTTTACATGACGCTAAAACTCGTCGTATACGTTTCTCCATGTTGGTAAAATAACAGTTCTGTCTCAGTATAAGAAAACATTTTCTGGCTCCGTAATGTGCATAACTTAAATGAGTATACCATATTAATTTGTTAACCAGTTCGTCAGGAATGCATAATAACCAATTGTTGCTATCAGGATGAGAGCGGCGAAACAGTATATCATTGCGTACAGTGTAATGGTTTCTAATCGTAACAATATTCTTATCTTGCCAAAGGTGTTTAATTTCTTTCCACACGTTGTCTTTATTCTGCTCTTGTGCTATGTCCTGTAATGACTACGAAATAAAATTTTCAAATGCAACTTGTTCAATGTACATAACGCTGAAATTTGCTTGACAGAAGTTGGTTGCTATGTCTTGCTGATTGTTGCTGAGAGAACGAGATAGTGCGTCTGCTACAATATTTTGTGTGCCGGGAATGTGAACAATTGTGAAATTAAATTCCTGTAAATAAAGTTTCCATCTGCTTAATCTGTCGTGTGTGAATTTAGCTGAAAGTAAAAATTGTATAGCTCTATGGTCTGTGTAAACGGTGGTATGTCTGCCATAAAGAAAATGCCTGAATCTCGTAAAAGCCCAAACAACACATAATGTTTTCAGTTCGGTAACGGAATAATTTCGTTCAGCAGGTGACAGAATGCGACTTGCAAATGCGATGTTTTTAATTATTGTAGAACCATCTTCTTCAATTTCCTGGAAAATATGTATGCCTAAAGCGGTGTTAGAACTGTCGGTGGCAATGGAAAAATTTCTGCTAAGGTCTGTGTGCGATAAAAGTGGTGCATTTAACAAAGCGTGTTTCAAATAACATTCTCGTGTACAAAATTCTGCGTGTCAAAAGTATTGTTTGCGTTACTGGAATATGCAACCTGTACTGTAACTAGTCAAATTCCATCTGACGTGTTATTATTTTCGTGAGGATGCTGTGGCATTTCAACTATTTGAATTGTTCTGTTATTTCTTCCAGACGTATTACGTTCTGGATGATACCTACTGTCGGGGTCCTTCATGAGAATATGTTGTTGCTCATCATTTTGCTGCTGGTAAGACCGACTGTTATTATACGTACGCTGAAAATTGTGCTCATTATTTTTACGTTTGTCATGATAGTCACTTCCATACGGCGCATTGCGATACGAGTTGAAATAGTGTGTTGTCTGTACGTACTCATTTCCTTGCTGGCGTGCGTTACTATTTGTTGTAGCTGAGACTATACGTGCACGCGGCGAAACATTAAAGTTTGGTTGACCTTATAGACTGCATTGTTGGTTAGGTATGCTAACCGGCTGGTTTTGTTGCTGTTGTGAAAAAACCTCTATTGTTACCAAAATGCGTTCGCTGTTGCTTAAAATTTTGTACATACTGATGATTAAAATTTTCTCTGATATTAAAGTTCTCGTGGTTGTCATTTCTTGAGTGCCTAAAGAGAAATTGTCACTTTCGGTAAATACTTGTCATATCGGGTTTTCTTGACTCATTTTTCTTAATACTAGGTAGAGCAATAGTTAAAGAGCTGTTTTGATAGATATAAAGGATAGTAGAAGAGAAGGCAGCAGTGCAGAAAACTAAAGATGAAACAGCACTACTACAGCTCGGGGCCCTATGCACGCTACGGCACATATTCATTAAAGCGTAATGAATCCCCTGAGGTCTATTACGCGCTGCAGATAAACTTTAGCTTTTTCGTTACAGGCAATGCCGGTGGAAATTCAAAAATAAATTGCTGTATCCATGCTAATTGTTGGTTCTTCATTACAGGCAATGCTATTGAAAGTACAAAAATAAATTGTCGTATACAGTTCAAAGCGTGTACCTGTGCTCTGTCATTATTAAGTTCCTTATATTTTCTTACGGATAAAAATTGTTCGTAATCTACGTTCTCGTCTCTGAATTTGTGAACACGTTCAGGTTTGTGTGAGAATCTGTTTGTCTGTGTCATTTCGGATTTCAAGTTGCGTAGCTTTTCAGATTTTAAGTCGCGTAGCTTTTCGGATTTTAAGTCGTGTAGTCTCTGTAAATTGCTTAAGTTACACTGGTTGTGTGAGTGTGAGAAATGTTCGGAATTCGCCGTATGCTGTGACGTGTTATTAACTGAAATGTTTTTTTCTCTGTTACCTCTTGCTGTAAACTTGACAATTTTCTACGCAATGTGTTATTAGACGAATCGATCTCATTGATTGTCTGGTGTAAATTTTGGAATTCAGGTGTTTGGTTAAACGAAATCGGTGAAGTATCGTCTGATTTGCTATCATTATTACTTTCAATAACGTCAATACGACTGGCCAATTCATCATATTTTTCAGTCAGTATTTTTACCTGATCATCGTTCTTAGTGTCAGAAGCATTAATCTGTTTTTGTATCCTACGTGTGGTTTCGTTCAGTTTTTTAACGTCAGCTTTGACGACATCGGAATCCTGTGTTAGTTCTAATTGTTCGAGTCTGTCGGTCACTGTTTGAAAATGTGTTGTGTATGTGTCTGTTTTCGATTTAAGATCGGAAATTTCGTCACGTAATTCTGTGTTCGACTGTTTGATGGTATTAATTTCATCGGACACTGCAGCAATATTGCTGTCCACGTATGTTTTTGCCTTCGCGAACAATTTACGTTTGTAATTTACGTTTGTCTTCTTGTCTCTGTGCTGTGATTGTTTCCATGACTTGACATTTTACTTTATTTTGATCCTGTATGAATTTGCAGAAACGCGTATCACTGTTTTGTATGTGGTGATTAAAACGTTCGTCAATCTGAGTGTTCTGTTGGTCGAATTTCGCGTCTATCTTTGCATCCATTGTGCGCGAAAGTTCTGTTGTCATTACTTTAAACTCGTCGCGTAATTGTGTTGGTTTTTCAGAGCATTGTTTACCGACTGCATTAATTTCGTCTCTAAGTGTTTCTGTTGTAGCTGTTTGCATATCCCTTAATTCTTGAGCAACAGATCTAATTTCTTCGCTACTTTTCTTTGAACAAGCCTCAATTTCCCCACGTAACTGTTCCTTAGTGTCATGACACTGCGCAGCAACGGCTGTAATTTGTTCACTAAGCTGTCTGGAATTGTTGTCTAATTTTTCATTAAAATATTGTTTGAGTTTTTCGTTATCTTGTTTGTTATCTTCACTCTGTTGTCTGACCTGTTCACTAAGTTGTTTGAGATCTTCATTATTATTGTCTAGTTTTTTATTAAAGTGTTGTTTGAGATCTTCACTCTGTTGTTTGTTTGATTCAAGAATTTGTAGCAATAATGCCGTCGTTTGATCCAAGCCAAAATTAGCATTTCTATTCTCTGTGCTGTTTAATGGTGGATCTGGATTGTCTCGCTTTCTGTAACCATTTGGTTATTCTGAGATTTACAAAAAGGTTTGCCAGTCAAATGTACACTGTCAGTCACTATTTCGGAATTAAATGAATCCGTCGTACTTTCAGTACACTGTCCATTTTCATTAGAAAAATTTGTCTGTACATTACTTGAATTTTCCAAACTGGGTGTGTTAAGCTGGGCAGCACTCATTACAACAGAGCGCCCCGCGTCATCAATTGTCGTCAAATTAACACAGGAGACAATTGAGTTCGTTTGTTCATCATTAAGATAAAAATCATCATTAGTGGTTGGAACGCACTGATTGTCAGTGAACGCGGATTGTCATCATTACACTGCGTGTCACAAGTACTATTGGTGAAGTTGTTTAAGTCGGTAATTTCATTCATTATACTTCGCGATGCATTATTCACAGTCTTTCGCGGCATTTTTACAATAGTCACAATTATTCACAAATGAAATAAGCACAATGCAAAAAGCAACAAACACAAATACAACAGATAGCAACGAATTGCCGATGATCTGTGGAAAGAAAGTCATAAAATTAGTAAAAGTGTTGCGCCAAATGCTAATTATATTTTAGTTAATAAGAGCAGATATCTGGCTACTTTTCAGAAGATTCTCAAAGAAGTACGATCCTGGTCCGGATGTCGCCAAGTGTAACCTCCCTGCAGAATTTTGTAAAAATATTTAAATGAGAATTGACATCGTGCTAAGTGTAACCTCCCCATAAAAATATGAAAATGAAAAGAATTAAATAGAACCAAGTGTAGCCTCCCCACAAATATTTGAAATGACAATAATTAAATGTTAATGGGAATTGAGGCAAATGTTGTTGAGCTCCCACAAAACATCGTTAAATTGAAATAAAAGTGACTGTAACTTCACTACAAAAATATTGGAAAATAATCGCCCAATGTAAACTCGACACAAAAATTGAGAAATGAAATTTAATCATTAAACCCACAATAATAGGGCAGCATCGCTGACCTTACGCCCTGTGCAATAATTAATCTGATAAATTGAAGGGCAGCATCGCTGACCTTAGGCCCTGTGCAATAATTAATCTGATAATTTGATTCTGGGAGGAAAAGCATAGGAAATATTGTTTCAATTGGAATGATTCTTTTCTTAAAAAAGATTGCTTTGAAAACAAAATTATTATTGGAGGCATTTCTTGAACAAATTAATTACAATTAACATACATTACATTATCAGATGTGCGCAATGCTGCTTCATTACCTTATTTAACAATATACCTCATCCCGAACCTTGACCAGAGACCCATGTCGACGCCCGCCGACTCCTCACACACAACTCCGACTCGCAACCGAGTCCAACACGCAACAGCGTCCAACTTGGAACTGCAGTCTCGCGCAGTCAAGCGCAGACTAGCAACGATAAACAACTCTCTGGTCAGAGATTCTGTCATGCCTCGCCATCGCTGGTACTGAATACGTACGCGTTTCACCTGATGAAACGATACTTAGAGGAAATTTAGACTATGCCATACTACTACAGGATTTTTACATGATGTAACGACGTGAAAACGAGTGAATGGCTCGATTTCTTCTGTCTTCGAATGTAACACGGATAAAAGGAAGAAACCTATATTTTGCGAGAGAAATTCGAGGTGTATGGCCAACAACATCCCTGTCTCTGATTGAGTAATGTGGATTTTTTTAAATTGGAGGGTCTATGTTGGGGTGCAATTGGTTAGAACTACTGTACACAGCCAAGCAGCTGCTTCAGCTAATAGGAACACAGTGTACCGAGGAGAGATGAAAACCTCCATCTGGGTGTTTGGAGACATTAGTTCACACACACACAATGAGGAAGTAGTCTCTTGAGATACGGGACGCGAGTAATTTCTCAATCAACAGAATCCCAGCATTTGATGCTTTGTTTGGGGCCGCGAGATCAAAGGAGGCCGATATCCGGTCCATAATGAATTGTATTTAGTATCGTGATCAGTAAATAGGACACTGGGCGTTTTTTGACCTCTGTGGCGGTGCCCAGACGATAGACACACGCGTGGGAGACCCTAAATGGTGGCTACTATACTGTCCTTCATTCCATTGCTCGGTGCTTACAGTTATTACGTGATGGGAAGTATGGTTAGGAGGTGCTGATGTGAGCTCCACCCAAGTGGGGAAGCCCTGCCTCTTGCAAACTGAATAAATAAAGAACATGCATCAGTATATTATTGAGATTGATTTGAATTTTGCGTCTTGAGAGCCTTCCTCTCCAGGACAGACTGAGTCTTTTTCTCTTCCGATTTTTTTCGCCAGGGGTGGGGGAAGCGGCCGAGGATGGGGCGGGTGATGTCGTCTGGTGGTGGAATTGTGCACTAGCTCAGTCGATCCCTGCATGTCAAAGTGAGCACACACACGAAATTTTCCAACAAGACAACACAATCTGCATGAGTGTGATTACGTAATTATGATATATAGTTGTTGTGTGTGAGCTTTTCCCGCCATAAAAGAGATTCAACCCCTGAAAAATGAATTTTATAAATAAACAGTATATTCTCTGCTATGCAATTGACACTGACTTCAATTTCGTATCATGTAATCCTTCCTCTACAGCACAGACTGAGTCCTTCTTCCCACCAACTTCCGGATGGGGGAGGAGAAGGAAGTGGGGGATGGGAGGGAAGGACTGGGGCCTTTACCAGATGGGCAGAGGTTATTTAATTTATTGATTTAATTAATTAGTCAATTAGTTTGATATTAAAAGTGTGCTTGTATTGCTGAGGGGATTTTTCAGAGAGGTAGGGGAGGAGGAGAGGGAGGGGTGAGAGTTTCTCATAAGGATGGATCATCCCCTGTTGGGTAATAAATTAACACTGACGTGTTCATAAATCAATTAGCATAACAATAGGTTAAGGTCAAAAATCAATTAAGTTTGCCTCAGAATGTATGCTTGCCCCTGAATTTATGCAACCACACTAACGACTATAACAGCTATGAAAAACTGAATCGTTTACTTATACAACAACTACGAAATTCACCACACCTTCTATCGAGTAACTAACGTACCACAGCCTGCCTAATTATCCTCTAACTCGTTGGTCTCAGTGACTAGACTATTCGCCGTGTATTTGGTGTTAACTTTAAAAGCGAGAGGACAGACCATAAGGAGAGTAGATAAGAAAATAATATATCAGCTTGAAACAAGTAAAATATCATAGGGACATGTTAAAACTAGTTGCTGCTGTGGTCAAAAGCTTTTCCCTGCAAGCTCTACCTTTCAGAGATCGGGTTTGGGTCAACACATTGAGGAAATTTCGAGATGATCCTACAGTTGATAGTAGAATTCGATTGTTTTCTAGCTAAACATATAGAATTTTATTTTAACAAAGTGACAGGTAGCTCATCATATCTTTCTATTCAAACTTGTGAAGAGTTTATATCAATTCTTGCAGAAAGGTTGGTGAAGTATATTGTAGATGAAATGAAGGAAGCTAAGTATTTTTATTATACTAAAATTAAAATATTTTTATTATACTCCACCGCTGATATTACACCTGCGAGTAAGCTGTCATTTGTCATAATTTGTTTATCAAAAGATGGATTTCCTGTTGAAAGATTTATGTTTTGTCCCCAATTCAGGGCATTAAGCAGAAGAATTGGCTGATTAGTTAATAAATTTATCAAGTAAAACTGATTTGGACATTCAGTTATGCAAGGTGCAATCATATGACAATGCAAGCAATGTGACTGGTACGTATTCTGATCCCCAAGCTAGAATTAAACAGATCAATCCTATTGCTGTGTGTATTCCGTGTGCAGCTCACTCCTTTAACTTAGCAGACTTGTGTGCAGCAGAGTGTTGTCCTCAAAGCGACATTTTTCCCGTTTGTTGTAATAAATTTACATCCTCTTCTCTGTTTCGACAAGTCTTTGGAATTTTGCACTCAATATTAAATAGTTCAGTTTCCGTAAAAGAACCTTCACAAATACGCTGGTCAGGGTGTCATGATGCATGCCATAGTGTCAGTGTTAATCGGGTGGAAATTATATCAGTTTTGAAAGTTATTCAGGATGGTGAAACTCAAAAGACATCACTAAAATGCGAGGCGACTGGATTGCTGAGCAGTCTGTAGAGTATGGAAACTGTGACAGTGAGAAATTTTGGTCAGCGATATTGTACATTATTCTTTTTTCTTACTTCAGTTGGACACCATTCAGTCATTTCTGCGTAATAATAATATCTTTATTCACTCAGTATCCGCTTTTCCTGTCCCTTATAGTTTACTACTACATTTCATATTTTTATCTGTCCCTTAGATGTAAATTCGATCGTCTTCTTGCAGGGTTTAATGTTGGATTCATATAGCAAGGACTTGACTAACACTGGTTGCGGGATTTTATTCTTGATAACAAATGCTAAGAATTTTTTCCTTGCCTCACCATATTTTCTGCATTCAAATAATATGTGGGTCGTGTCTCCCTGAGTAGTGTCATCACAATCACAGGCTGGTGTTTTGTTTATATGCAGTCAGTATAAATGATTGAGGCTCGTTCTGCTTAATGTGAATGTTACTTGTCGTGTCCATAAGCGTACTCAAACCACGTTCGTTTCGTAATTGGTGGTCGTATTTGTACATAGGTGTCTTCTTTGTGTTGACAGCTATGCGTCTTTTCTTCCTGCCAGTATTCGAATGACCTTTTCTGAACAAGTTGTCCATATTTGGAAGCATTATGTCTAGTGGTGCCCCATTTCTCATAGCCTGCTTTGCCAATAGATCTGCTTTTTCTTTACATGGGATTCCACAACGGGTTTTCACCCACATAGAGGCAATTTTTTCTGCCTTCTGGGGGATTCATAATACCAATAACGAACTTGGAGTAGGTACTCATTGGTGTTTTTTTGAGACTTTTATATATTACATTGCTTGAGGTATGCTTTTCGAGTCTCATAATATTGTGCAGGATATGTATTTCTTATTCATACACCACTATACCCTCTTTAATACTGCTACTGTTTCGGCCAGATAAATATTAGTAACTGATGGTAATTTATATTTTTGGGCTATCTGCAGTTGTGGACTAAATATAGCACATTCTGTGTTGTCCTCTCCTGCTGTCTTTTATCTATCTGTGTATATGTGGATTACCCATTGTCTTGTTTCCTCCCTTTGTCGTTGCAGTGCTGTAATTGTCTGCAGGAAATCAGACTTTCCTTGTATCGTTTAGAGTGAGATGCGTTTCTCTAATGATGAAATAGTCATATTTGTAAGCAGGGCACTGTGTACCTGTGGTAATATCTTTGCACTTATGTGCCAAATAATTATACGTCGAAATGAAATCAACGGGCTTCCTGCCCCAATTTCCTGGGGGCAGACGATACAATCATAAAATCTGATGAACTGGATGCTGTGAGCCTGATAATTTCTTTACTGTTTATCGTTCCATGAGCATCTTCTCTCTTGCCCTTGCACCAGGAGTGCATTTGATCATGTGGATTTCATCACTTCTTAGCATGTGTATACACAGCGATAATGCAATCTATCCGTCTTCTCTAACATTTTGCAAGTCGTCTGTTTGTAATACACACATCCATAATCCAGTCGGGATCTAATGAAGGAGCGATATAGGAGCACCAGCACGAAGGATGCACTCCCTACCATGATCCAGTAAGCGATCGAATAACATTAATCATCCACTCACTGGTTTCAATTAAGGTGTTAATATATGCCCTCCAAGTAAGCTTACTGTCCACTGCCATTCCTAAGAACTGAATAAGTGCTTTAACTTGTATTATTTTATCATCTACATGTATTAAACAATTTCTTGGTGCATCACCATTCCTAGTAAACGTGACGATCTAAGATTTCTCTGGTGCCACCATCAGGCCATTTCCACAAAGCCACCGATTCGCGTTCCTCATTGAGGATGTAAGGTTGTTCATCACCTCCTGTAACACTAAACAGGAGGTAAACACACATATGTCATCTGCAAACTGTATAATTCTAACCGGTTGACTTACTGCCCTTTCCATATCATAGGTATAGCATATAGTAGTGGGCTGAGTAGTGATCCTTGGCTATGCCATTGTCCACCATGTGAAGGTCCTTGAATCCAGTATCCTTTCTAATATATACAATTCGTTCGCTGATTGATGATGGCACACCTTTTATAAACTGAGGTGGAGCTCTTAGATGTAGTAACTTATCTAATGGTATATGTGGGTGAATATTATCATATGCTTTTGCAATATCCGAAAATAGTTCTGCTGTACATTTGCTCTCACCAAAGCCGGATAACATGGAGAAAACTAACATTTAAATGTTGTCCATGCAGCTTCTACCTCTACAGAACCCGAATTGAGATCCAGTTAGTGAGGATGAAGATTCTACCCACCATTCCAATCGCTTTTTAATTCGTTTTTCCTGTGTTTTAGCAATATAGAAGACAGTGCAATGGTCTGTCAGAGCTGGTTATTTTGTGTATGTGTATTATGATCTGTGTCTTCCATTCTGGAACTAATTCTTGATGCATCCAGATTCCATTAGAGATTTGAAGAAGTAATCTTAGAGAATTGGCAGGCATGTATCACAGAATATGTGATCTATCCATTGCTAGGGCAGAGTTAGGGCTCTCATTGATGACTGACATCAACATGTCAATACTGAACTGTGTTGTTAGCACAAGTTGAGTTACACAAGATTCCCTGTGACTCCTAAATAACTTACTGCAAACACTTGGTGCACAATACGATCACAGAATTCTTCTATTCGCTTGTATGCTTGTATATTATTGACTGCAGGAGCGATATTCCTAAACGCGTTGACCTTCCTCCATGTCACTCATGGTTTAGTGTTCTCGGTCAAACAACTACAATATTTTATCCAACTACTCTTCTTGATGGATTTCAGTGTTTTCTTGGTTTTAACTGCCGTTTGTTTAAAGAGCAAAAAGTTGTACACAGTAGGTCTTTTAACATATCCACATAATGCTGCCTTTCTGTCTTGTATTGCTTGAGTACAGTCTTCATTCCACCATGGATGACCCAGTCATCTTGCTTTTATTGATAAAGGTCGTTTTGGGATGGATTCATTTGCTGCATGATATATACTGTTCTGTAGTTGTGTGTAGGCGCTGTGTGGAAGTTGTTTTTTCCTATTGATTTTACCTCTTATTCAAGAATATGGCGATATTTATACCAGTCTGCTTTGCTCATGTTCCTAGTCAGTTTGTTGGCAATACATGCTCAGTTATTCTTCTTGCACTGTATATTCATAGTTACAGGGAAATGATCTGATCCCATGGTATCCTGCAGAACCAACCATACTGTGATCTGGTTCATACTGGGAGAAGCTAATGTTATATCCAGTGCAGTTGGTCTCATCCAAAGTCCTTGGTTTTATGTTACAGATCTATCATCGTATATGATCAAGTTATAATCATCAATGCAAAAATGTACTACCCTGCCTTATCATTCATATGACATCCCCACGCTGTGTGGTGTGGAATGAAGTCCCCACAGATTAGGAAGAATTGTGGTATGTGTTGAAACATAGTGACCTTGTGTTGTCAGAAATTCCTACTGGTTGGGGGACGAAAATAAAATAGAGGTGGAGCCCCTCCACGCCCATATCAGCATGATGGCCAACTCAAAAGGTCTACTGCCATCTCTGCATAAGGGTTAGTTTTCACTAAAGTGAAGTATTGCAGGATATGGGTACTGCGATGTTTGAGTACGTCCGGGTGAGGTTAACCATTAACACTCACTCATCTGGTGATAGATTGAGTCGAAGGTCGAACGAAGGGTAGCGGTTCCCTGGCTACCGGCAACAGTTCATGCAAGGGTAGGCTTTGTTAGGGTGGGTATCATGCAAATCGATACCTTTGACGTTGTGTGGTGCTGTTACTCTGCGGCCGTCGGTGGGGGCCAGTGTTGATCTCTCAGTCAGCGTCAGCATACCTGTAACAGGTTCATCATCGTTTTGTCTCCTATAGGTCACTATAGGTCATATATCAGATGCACAGTGTAGGGTGATGTTGGTGATTTGTTTGTGCGTCAGTGTGTGAGCTCGTCGGTTTCCCTGCTGTAGCCTGTTGGTCGGCTTTAATAGCAGCTGGCATATCCAGTCAACGTTGCTGTTATGCAGGGGCTTACCTAAGTTTGTCGCTTGTCGGTGTATGTTAGCTTGCCATAGGTGGTTATGCCCCATATAGAAGTGTCTTTGGTCGCTTAAGCTTCCACCTATAGTTCTGATAGTTTCGCAGAGTAAGGATGAAAGGATTGTTCGAGTGTCTCGAGTTCCTATATAGTCATGTGGCGTGTTTTTTGAATACTTCCTTGAGGGTTTCAAGGCGGTATTCCTTGTGAAGAGACCGATGACCTCTCTGGTCTCCTTCCCCAAACCAACCAACCAACCTTGTGAAGATACACGGTGCGTGTGTAGCATGCAGCGTTGCTAATGATGTGTAGCACTTTGTTCTGTATGATCTGCATATCTGCAGGATTTGTATTCCCCAGACGGGAGCTGTGTACGCGATCAGAGGTCTAACCAGTGTCATGTATAAGGACCTCGACACCCTCCTATTCAGTGTACTTTCCCTGTTGAGTATTTAGTAGAGTTGTTTGAGCCTCGCTTGTGCTCTGTTGGCAACGTATTCGATGTGGACCCCCCCATGTAAGTTTCCGGTCCAGCGAAACACCGAGATATCTGACTTTCTCTCGGAAACGTATTGGGTGTGTCTGAGGCAACCGCACCTAAAAACAAAAAACCAACGTCATATTATGGCTCCCGTTGTCCATGCAACTTTTGTCCCACAAACTTTTCAACTCCTATCATACTTTCGGAGTTATTCTACGTGCCAACAGTTACTGACTCGCCCTGTATATTAGCCTTACATTTGTTTGCAAAGGGTTTCCCCTTGGTATCTTACTTTTTCTTGCGTACGTTTTGAGCTGAATGAGTCAGCACCCAGTACCGTCCTCAAAGTCCCATTGCAGGGAAGGAGACTTGGTGCTTCATTTAAATTAAAGATGTCAGACATACCTGAGTTGAGTGTTGTCGAATTCTTTACCTCCTGTGTAATTTGTTGCTGGTGTTGTCCAATGGTGACTGCTTGCCTCTTCTCTTTTAATTCTTCCTTCCGCTCCAATGTGCGTCGTTTGTTCGAGGTCTTCCGCTCCTAGTAATTCTCGATTGTATAACTCTACATCGGGGGCGGGGGGGGGGGGGGGGAGGGGGGGAGGAGGCCTCCTCCCTACCCGAATGGGCCACTGTTCTTATTTATTGTACCACTACTTGCTCCGATTATGCATAGTTTTGGTCCTGCTTTATTTACTTAACATACTCCACTTGTATGTGTCCTAATAACTTTCTCCTGCTTTTCGCAAAGAAATTGGGAAATTAACTATTAAAATCCTATGAAGCGAACACCATCTCCAGATAATACACATATGGATCAGTTCAGTCCCTGTAACACACAAATAAAATGTTGCGAATTGTTGATGCCGCTATTAGTACTGTAAATTAAAGCTGTGCGATTCTTTACTTGGATACGTTCGAGAGAATTGATCTATGTAGCGACGACACATATGAAAACACTGGGAAGGTAAGTGTATGCAAAACAGTCAGCAAAAGGCAAAGGTCAAAACAACCTATAGTGGACGAACAGCTAAGTTTGATGCTACGCATACTTTTGAAGGAAAGCAAGACTTTCGGATGAATGCATTTGTGGTTATTACAGACAGACTGATATCCGAAGTGCAGTAAAGAAAAAAAAAGTTGGAAGAATTTTATACAGTTTTGAGTTTCCAAATAATTTTCCTGGACGAGGCGACACTGAACTATTGAAATTTGCTCTTTTGCCTGACTTCAGTATGTTGAGTTCAATATACACGGCCGAGCGGTTCTAGGCGCTTCAGTCTGGAACAGCGCGACCGCTACGGTCGCAGGTTCGAATCCTGTCTGGGGCATGGATGTATGTGATATCCTTAGGTTAGTTAGGTTTAAGTAGTTCTAAGTTATAGGGGACTAATGACCTCAGATGTTAAGTCCCGCCATTTTTGTGGTATTAAGTTACGTACAGATATAAGTTACTCCGTGGCACATTTATGGCGAAATGAGAGGCGGAAGTATTTTTCTCAGTCTAGCGGCTGCAAATACCAAAAGTCGCCCTGGTTCCAGCTACTTCTCTACGTAGTCCCCTCTCTGACTTGGACATCTATCGTTAGTGTGGTACGAGCTTTCCAATACCCTCGTCATAGAGGCTGCCACCTGTGATTTCTGCCAATTCCCTACACCAGTCTGCAGCTATTTCTCTGTGCCAATTTCCTCATAGCCAGCGGTTCATATGACTGAAGACATGAAAATCAGAAGAAGCCATATGCGGATTGTTTCAAACACCTTCCATCGAAAATGCTGCAGCAGCATCTTCGTTGCACCTGCAGTATGCAACCGAGAATTGTCATGAAAAAGGACACGTATGACAGCTACGTTATGTGGGCTGAACGAAATCAGGCGAAAATCCTCAGCAAGCACTTCACACTTGGCGGGAGGCACTATTGTTCATTCGGAAGGACGACGGTTCAATCCCGTCTCCGGCCATCCTGATTTAGGTTTTCCGTGATTTCCCTAAATCGCTCCAGGCAAATGCCGGGATGGTTCCTTTGAAAGGGCACGGCCGACTTCCTTCCCCATCCTTCCCTAATCCTATGAGACCGATAACCTCGCCGTTTGGTCTCTTCCCCCAACCAATCAACCACTACTGTTCTTGTCATCTTAACATGTTCACTGCGCGCTTAGAACTTAAAAGTGCGACGCGACACTAGAGACATTGCGCAATACATCTGCGCAAAGTTTCACTGAATTGTAGCTGAGGTGTTAATTTCGTGACAGACCGGAGGTCTTACATTCCAAACTGGGGCACACCTTGCGCTTTATTGTTGTTGTAACATCGCTATTTCGCCACATCTTTTGCTTGCTTTATTAATTTTAAAACATATTATTAGCTTGTTGAATTACACATTAGTGTGGATACAAAGCTTCGACTTCGAGAAATACATCGTATACTCGCAAATGCAATGACTAGTAAGAGGTCTAGGAAATGCATGTAATTCTCACCAAACTATCAGAAAACGTAAAAAAAGAGAAAACTATATTACTCGCTAATTAACTGACTATAATCTTGCTAGGTGCATGTAACTGCTTCAACTTTTCCGCAACTATATTGCTCTTTATTTTTGCTGATATTCAGCACTAATAATGTCCTATCTGTCGCCAGAAAACTCAAAGTTATTCGATAGTGATTGTCTCTCTCATTAACGTATTTAATTTTTCAAAGTAACGTTAATAACTTGTCCTATGATGCAGGACTGATCTGAAAATAATGTATGAAATTTTTGGGTCTGTTGTTCTCACGTCAGTCAGTAAATTAACATGTAACAAGTAGCTCCTTTTTCCAGCCATTCTCGGACCCATTTCCTCTTTTTTACTGTTTTCTGTTGTTTGTTGCTAACTGTAACTTACATAATTGCGACATACTGTATGCTTCCTATTGTGTCTCCGACATCTTAAACTTGTAAAATCGCGTTGCTAACTAATGATATTATTAATGATGTGACGTTTGCTTCTATATACTGAAAGATTGATAAACGAGTATTGTCAATAAATATCGAATATGTACAGATCCCTTTACTTATCCTGGTTAATATTTTGCCTGGCATGAGCCTCTTCGGTTATGACTCACAAGGAACCCCTTGAGTGCGAGATTGCAAGTTTAATCTTTAGTAAGGCTGATTTCAAACCGTTGTGCTAACAATTACGACAGGAAAAATATTAGTTGCTAATGACTTACCATGTACATCAGGAGGACGACAGAAAATGATCTTCTGAGAGGTGTAGAGTTCAACCTTCTATGTGATGCATGTATTAGACTTCACAAAATGGACATTGTCGACATTCAAAAAATGTTTAGAATAAACCATTAATTTGCACCACGAACTCCGAATGAAAAATGGCGCTCCACGGCGGTCACAAAGGTTCGCACCATCAAGATCGAAGGCGAACTACTTGGAAGTTACAAACTGTGCAGGACGTCCACCTTTGTATCCACTCTTAGAGAATGCACATAAAATCATACTAGCTTAACATGGTGATGAGGACTGATGGAATGTGATGGCATGCAACCGAATGTGAAACAGTGTGTCGTGGAGCTTATCGTGAAACTGACTATCCTTAAAGGCGAAGTTGCAGATAGTGCAGTAATATGTTTTATAGCCTGGAAGATACACAACATCTAGAGGCCGAATTTGTCCACTGGTTTTCAAGTGGTATGACCTGTAATGAACACTCAGATTGTATCATGAAAGCTGATGTGAATAATAAATCTGACTGTGGGTTAGAGAAGGCAAAGATAACTCTTGTTCGAGGTCTACCGAACACATGGTTATGTCACTATTAGGGAACTGAGAGGATATAGTATCTTCTTTCATTGCTTCAGAGAGTTTCGATTCTCTGTTACTGCGAAAACATGCAAAAAGTGTTCTTACAGACCTGTATAATGTCATCCTTTCCATCGTGCAACGAGTAACAAACTGTAGCTTTCCATCTGCTGTCATTGGGGTCTTCATACTGAAAATGACGTGTTCTTTTCACACTTTTAATTACCATCAAACCCATCAAATAGGAGTTTTGTTTCACATAATCTTTGAGTGCATAAAAGTCTTGGGACAGATCTTTTCTTTGTTTATATTGGACCCAAGCACACGAATGATTGAATTTGCAGCTGAATTGAAATAAGACAGGATACAGATTTATTTAGTCATCATACAAGCTAGTAACCTAACTTTTAAGTCATTCCTTTGTAAAAATTCGACAAAACAACCAAATATTACGTAATAACATTACATATTAGTAATGAATATATAATACACACCACTTCTGTAGGCTCAGTTTTTGCTTCTTCCAACGAGCTTTTACTGTTCACATAAGATTTTCCTTCACTTCTTAAAAGCTTTCTTTCATCGTAAACTGATTCTCCCTGCTTCCTTTTTCTGCATGTATCAACTGTGTAAATTCATAGTTTTAACAAAGTACTTTCCTGAGTTTAACAAACAAAACAAACTAACCGAGTGTGGCTGCATGATACTGTCACAGACAATATTCGCACACAGTGACAAAGCTTTGTGGCACGTAGCCCACTTTAGCCTCTCCTATGTGCTGGCACAGACAGCTGATGTCATCTGTTGGGCCTTATATGCAGTACTAGAAAAGGTCGTAGCGATTAACCCGCTTTCCAGGTTGTTGGCAATGGCACTTAGCACCGTTTCTTGGGTCTAATTAAAAAAAATTTTTTTGGCACTTAGCCCGTTATTGATTTCCACTCTACATTTACGGCTCAAAACAAGCAGTTTTGAAAGTACGTTCATTTATTGTAGCGAAAAGCAACGTATGCTAAAAAAAGCAGTTGGGATACAAACAGTGTGAAATATGGTAAAACCATATAAACAGTTCATGGAATGCACTTTATTTGCTTCAGCTCCAAAATAAGGTTTGACAGGTTTTCTTCCATAATATCATAAGTATTAATATCTACTGACAATGGCTTCACACTGAGAAAGAAACGGGAATGAAGGAAAACTTAAAACAAGATACAGAAAAATTTGAACGAAATAATTTAAACGATTTTGACAAAAAGAAGGGCAATATAGAATGTAGTAATAGCAAATCCAAGGGAGAGGGAGTGGTGGGGGTAGGTTACCAAATTTCTTTCCATGTGTAAACGCCCCTTTATCACAACGTCTGGATTCAAAAGACCAAGGTATGTGACGACCAGTGCATATTTTACTTATTCTTTCTTTATATATTACAAAACGTTTATCTCAGTGATGCTACTATAGGTAATTACGGAATTGTTCGGTCATCATAAGCTGACATTTATTTCCTTTTATAAAGTTTTTAACTTCTGTAGGGGCTCTCATGCTGACAAAGGTACATTTCAAAAGTCGTTTGGACGTATGATGGAAATTGCCAGTAGCAGTTTTTGCTATTTTGAAAAACGCAACCAGGGTGACCAACTCGAACCCATCCTTTGTCACCTGTTCCACAATACTGTACGCAACTGCCAGTTTACACTAGACTTTATGAACTGTGGTATTGCCTACTTATTCTCACAATTCTTCGTTTGTACAAAACTTTCATTGTCTGGTTTAATTCGTCCTTTGGAACCATATTAATTAACCCCAAAAAACTGCTACAGTCCCCCCCCCCCCCTTGTACCAGCCCTGAGGCTGTGTAATTAGTGGAACCTAACAGTCTATCTTTCTTCCACAATGTCAGACCAATCAGTGAGCCCTAGAATGTATCGAAAACCACAGTCAAACATAATTCTTACTACCCACCCAGTTAGCCATGCTGTCTAACGCACTGCTTTCTGGGCGGGAAGGCATGTCGGTCCCCGGCACGAATCCGCCCGGCAAATTAGTGTTGAGGTTCAGTGTGCTGGACAGTCTGTGGATGGTTTTTAAGGCGGTTTCCCATCTGCCTCGGCGAATGCGGACTGGTTCCCCTTATTCCGCCTCAGTTACCCTATGTCAGCAATTGCTGTGCAAACACTTTCTCCACCTACACATACACCATAATTACTCTACTGCACAAACACTGGGGCTACACTCATCTGGTATGAGATGTTCCTGGGGGGGGGGGGTCCACTGGGGGCCAAACAGCACAATAACCCTGGGTTTGGTGTGGGGCGGCGGTGGGGTGAGTGGACTGCTGGACTTCTGTAGCCTGCTGTGGGGTTGTGAACAACTGATGGGCTACGGCGGGACAAAGCCTCTCCATCGTTTCTAGGTCCCCAGTTCCATACAGTACAATACAATAATTCTTACTGGTCCATATGGTGATCTGTTTGTGAATACACTTGAGCTATTTGATCACTAACTCATTGTGGAGATTCATCTGATGTAGTCAAATACTTACACCATTCATCCATTGTTGATTCCATCCATTTAGATGTGTTGTAGTGACAGAATTTCGCTATCCCAAAGCTTTTAGAATAAAGGGACAGCTCAGAGGCCCTTTTTATTTTCTAATTTAATGAATACATTGTTGCAGTTAACATTAATCGCAAAGTCATAGTAGGATTACAACTACACAGCCTGGCAAGAAAATTTAAGCAAGTGAAAGAGGAAGGGGGAATGAACTGAAACTTCATTGGTTGAAAGGTATGTGATATTATTTCTGTGATCAAAAATAGAATTAAATTTACAAAGAACTTGGAAGTATGAGCCCACTTATCAGTATGGCATGGATGCATGTACTAATTCGGTCATAAACGGTGTCATAAGGCTGTTTTTGTTTCCTCTCTGGAGGCAAGATGGCCCACAGCTATTGTTACTGGTCCTTGATATCCTAGATACTGGCACCTGGCCTGAGTCAGCTTCCAAGTTGGTCCCACATATGTTTATTGCAGACATAGCTGGGAACCTTGCTCGCCACAGTAGTACCTCAACATCAAGCAGGCAGTTCATAGAGATATGTAGCATGTGTGGATGAGCATTGTCCTCTTGAAAAATGGCACCCCAATACCATCATGTGAGAGTTAGTGAGAGTTAACACATGAGGATGCAGGACGTCTGTGAGGTCCCCTGTGCCAACATTGTTTTCTTGATCACTACCAGCCATGATCTGCATCATACCTGATGGCTCCCCATACAACAGCACTAGGAGCAACAGCGCTGTCTCTCTCCAAAACATTGAAAAAATGAGACCTCTACCCAGTTCGCAGTCATACTAGCCATCAGTGGCCATCCATGGTTGTGCATGAACTCGAGTCATAGCTGAACATGATGTGAGGCCATTCGTCAGCAGTTCATACTTCTCGATAATGGCACTGCTCCAAACATAGCTGTTTGCGTCGTCATGTTATGGCAGCCTACGTGTGGGACAGTAATTCATTAGTCTGGCTGCTGATAATCTGTGAGCAATGCTACTGAGTGACGTAGAATGTTGCAGGAAGTTTATTACTTGTTTTTGGATGGCAGGCTTCGATATGAACGTGTTATGATGTGCTTGGTGCACAGTACAGTGATACTTTCTTGCTTTGGCCGACAGGAACCTTGGTTACGAATATGCTTGACTTCACATTCCTGTGCAGTCCAACACTGGGTCATTGTCACATCTGAATGCTCCACAGAACTGCATAATGCACGATTCGACCAGTCAGTCAAGTGAAGACCCACAATCAGTTCACTTTCAAACTGACAGGCACTGATAATGCTGTCTCACAAGAGCACAGGTCATTTCCGTGTACTTCATAGTTAGCACTTAACATCTGATACTTTTCATGTCCCTTATATAACTACCAGGCCTGGTGACAACGTAAAACACAAACAACACAAATGCATTCCTTCTACCTGCCACAAGAACTGCAACTCCAGTCATTTACATCCTTCCCAGTGGTGTGTGTGTGACAAAGACATCCAAGCGTGTCTTCTGGTTGCTTCAATTTTTTTTTTCGGACAGTGTATTTCACACATGAGTGACATTCGTTATTAATTCTGGGTTTCAGCTTAGAAGCTCACCAAAGTTATCACAACCTACCATATTATATTGTACAAGGATCATTGCTGGTAGCGTTTCAACTGTTAAGTAGAGACTTTTTCGATGTCCACATGGTATTCACCAACGAAAATACTCGGGTTCGATATGAGCGGTCGTTGTTGGCAAACAGGGAATGTACTGGACGATGTTCAGCTAGTTCTTATTCCGTATTTGCGAGTCTGTGAGTTTTCTGAACACCTCTAACCATCACCGTTTCATACTACATTTCATCTCCTTACATCTCCTCAGAACAGTGTGGGCCGTATAATTTGAGATGTGGCTTATCTTGCTGAATAAGATGTTTAGAATTAATGTTGGAGCCCTTTTAGGCATCTGTACCGTTAATTGTTGGTAAGTCTAAGTCGATTTCGAACTTGGTTTTAACTGAGAGCAGTTATAAGTTTGAAAATCATTGTACTGATTAGAGTCCTTTTATAGGAACTGGGTGCAATTGAAGTTGCATGTATAATAGATCTCTGCAAGGAATATGTAACTAATAAGTCAGTCGACACGATTATGAATAGATAACACTTTATTATGAGAGAACACATACAAGAAGTCTGCACAGTACAGGTGACGAAACCAGACAGTCTTTGATTTCCTGTTCCACAGATATCCCACTTCGATGCTGAGGCTTTTCAGTCTCTGACATCAATAGTGCTGTTGTCCTCACAGAGCCTCCCGTGGTAGTGCACAGAAAAATAGAGAAGTGACTGACCCGTGTCAACTGTGGTGTGGTGCGAATGCAGGTGCACATACCCAGGTGTGTGATATCTGGCTGCTGGGCAGGGCAGGGTTGGGCTATTTCTCGCTCTCTGTGATGTGGTGGAGGCAGCGTATACTTGCTATGGAGGTACGTGTGCCAGTGGTCATAGCGCATGGCCGAACCGTGAATACAAAATAGTAAATAGTGTTTGTGGACGTTGCTGGAGCTTTAGAGATGCTGCATGTTGCAAGTCATGGGAGTGGTGTCGGTGATGTTGCGGAGGTTGCTGGCTGGTAGGTTGGTGTGGGTAGGTGTAGTGGTAATGAGGATGCTATTTGAAGACAGATGTGATGAAAGGGCCACACAGTCGATGTGAGAGGTTAGTCAATATGCATGTGAGAGTAAGTGGATGGATGGAGTAGTGAGCATGCTCAGAACTTTCTTTTAACTGAGAGCAGTTATAAGTTTGAAATTCATGGTACTGATGAGAGTCCTTTTATAGGAGCTGCGTACAGCTGAAGTTCCATATGTAATAGATCTCTGCTACGAATATGCAACTAATAAGTCAGTCGACACGATTATGAATAGATAACGCTTTATTATGAGAGAACACGTACAAGAAGTCTGCACGGTACAGGTGACGAAATCAGACAGACGACCAGCATCAATAATGAGATCATCGTCGACGATTTTCATGTTGAGATCTTCCAGCTGGAATTCGTGAGTGTCGATAGAGATGACTGCCAGTGCAAAGAGTTGTCACGAAACTTTGTCAGCAGTGTCGACTAGTGGCATGTTTGTATTCTCCACGTCAGTGTCGTCAGGTTCCCTCAATATCCACGGCGGCTTAAGTAAGTGGAGGGATACTGTAGTCATTTTGTCTCTTATGGCAACGTCGAAGCTCTGTGGTCCTCATCTGACGACTTGGAACGGTTCCATGTAAGGAGGTTGTAACGATGGGTAAATGGTGTCATCACATAGCAACACAAATTCACATGCCGACAGCGCTTTGTGAATGAATGTTTTTGGTGTAGTATGTGCCGCCGGTAGTGGAATTTGAGAGCTGCAGATGCGTTGTTTCATTTGTTGTACCAGAGCCAGGAATTTGGTTGGAAGAGGTGTAGTTGCTGGTAGTACAATGTCTGCCAGAAGAGTGAGTGTTTCTTCATTCAGTATTTCCGCCAGAAATGCCTGCAGATCTTTCTTAAACCTGTATGGGTGCCGAGGAAGGCTCACCATAGTGCCTCCATTCAACTGTCTATGTGGTACATGAGTGCCGTCTGAAATGTTTGGTGCCAATGTTCCACCAACTCACTACTTTGCAGATAGTACACTGTCATTCGATTTCGTTTCATATTTGGTATAGTCCACTGCTCGATGCATAAGCTTGAGGTAATGTTGTTGATGAGCCCAGAGACTGATAGTTTGAAAACTTGGTCATGACTGAGGATGGTATAGTCTTCGTAGAACGAGATGGTGTCAGCGTGTGACAAGTAACCCACAACAAGATTATTTGCTTCTCATAAACATTAAACGTCGTTAGTATATTGAGAGATCAAGTCCAAGTGACGGAAAGAACGGGGTTGACGTCCTTGGCTGACTTGCTTATATCTGCTACTGGTTTATGGTCCATGTGTATCGTTACTTGACTTCCTTTGATGTCTTCTTGGAAGCGTTGCACCACTTCACGCACAGCATAGAGTTTCTGGTCGCACATAGACCAATTTGACTGTGAGGTTTTAAATTTTTTCTAGAAACAACAAAGGAGTTGCGTCTCGTCATCTACTACTTGATGAAGGAATGCACCAATAGCCATCTCACTTTCATCTGACGTGACTGTGAGTGGTGTATCTGGGAGGAGATGACCAAGTGCCACTGCTTTTGTATGTTGGCTTTTGCTCATTCAAATGAGGTTTGCATTTGCAGTGTGTATACCAATTTCTTCTTGCCATGCATGGTTGGAGAGCAGCGAGAAATACACTACTGGCCATTAAAATTGCTACACCAAGAAGAGATGGAGATGATAAACGGGTATTCATTGGACAAATATATTATACTAGAACTGACATGTGATTACATTTTCACGCAGTTTGGGTGCATAGATCCTAAGAAATCAGTACCCAGAACAACCACCTCTGGCCGTAATAACGGCCTTGATACGCCTGGGCATTGAGTCAAACAGAGCTTGGATGGCGTGTACAGGTACAGCTCTGATACAGCTTCAACACGATACCACAGTTCATGAAGAGTAGTGACTGGCGTATTGTGAAGAGCCAGTTGCTCGTCCACCACTGACCAGACGTTTTCAATTGTGAGAGATCTAGAGAATGTGCTGGCCAGGGCAGCAGTCGAACATTTTCTATATCCAGAAAGGCCCGTACAGGACCTGCAACATGTGGTCGTGCATTATCCTGCGGAAATTTAGGGTTTCACAGGGATCGAATGAAGGGTAGAGCCACGGGTCATAACACATCTGAAATGTAACGTCCACTGTTCAAAGTGCCGTCAACGCGAACAAGAGGTGACCGAGACGTGTAACCAATGGCACCCCATACCATGACGCCGGGTGATACGCCAGTATGGTGATGACGAATACACGCTTCCAATGTGCGTTCACCGCGATGTCGCCAAACACGGATACGACTATCATGATGCTGTAGACAGAAACTGAATTCATTCGAAAAAATGACGTTTTGCCATTCGTGCACCCAGGTTCGTCGTTGTGTATACCATCGCAGGCGCTCCTGTCTGTGATGCAGTGTCAAGGGTAACCTCGGTCATGGTCTCCGAGCTGATAGTCCATGCTGCTGCAAACATCGTCGAACTGTTCTTGCAGATGGTTGTTGCCTTGCAAACGTCCCCATATGTTGACTCAGGGATCGTGACGTGGATGCACGATCCGTTACAGCCATGCGGATAAGATGCCTGTCATCTCGACTGCTAGTGATACGAGGCCGTTGGTATCCAGCACGGCGTTTCGTATTACCGTCTTGAAGCCACCGATTAAATATTCTGCTAACAGTCATTAGATCTCGACCAACGCGAGCAGCAATGCCGCGATACGATAAACCGCAATCGCGATGGGCTACAATCCGACCTTTATCAAAGTCGGAAACGTGATTGTACGCATTTCTCCATCTTATACGAGGTATCACAACAACTTTTCACCAGGCAACGCCGGTCAACTGCTGTTTATGTATGAGAAATCGGTTGGAAACTTTCCTCGTGCCAGCGCGTTGTAGGTGTCGCCACCGGCGCCAACCTTGTGTGAATGCTCTGAAAAGCTAATCATTTGCATATCACAGCATCTTCTTCCTGTCGGTTAAATTTCGCATCTGTAGCACGTCATCTTCGTGGGTAGCAATTTTAATGGCCTGTAGTGTATTTCAAGGTCGCACTTATCGTCTTGATTGTTGTGGGAGAAAATGAAGATGTCATCGAGATATGCGTAGCAACAGTCATAATTCTACAAACCACAGGGAACGAACAGGAATTCGAACAGGCTGAATGGGGTAATGATTACTGTTTCGTCAATGTTTTATGGATGCACCAGTATTTGTAGATACGACATTTTGCAGTCCATCACACTGAAGACCTTTGCACCTGTGAGTGAGTGTGTAAAATCCTGTGTGTTGGGTGTGGGGTAACTATCATATACAGTTCAACAATTGAGCACTCTGTAGTCCCGGCAAAGTTGGAGATAACCGTTCTTTTTTGGGATGAGTTTAAAGGATCACACCCAGGAGCTGTCAGACATATGAATGATCCCAGACTGAAGGAGGTTATTGACAGCCGTCTTGGCTGCTTGCAGGAGTGCAGGAAATATTCGCGAATTGGGCATGCCAGCAGGCTGGGTGTATTGAGGACACAACACATTGTGCTGTTGTGTCTGGTACATTGGTGAATTTCCTTGAGTGTCATAGAGAGGGTGGACTGCAGGGTTGGCAAACTTCAACATGAGACCCAAAGCACCAGATATTATATCTCTTAAAAAAAATAGTGTAACTATTTATTTAGAGGAAAAACTCTCCTAGTAAATTTGTTTGTCCTTTGATTTATCGTGATCTGTTACTGATTTGTAATGGAGTTAGTTTTTACTTTTAGCTTTCAAAAAATAGAAAAGAGATATAATAAGCAAAATAATGAATTTCGTAGGTTGCCAATTACGTATTATATCTGGTTTTATCGAGCGCCCGGCTCCCTACAAATTACTGTAAATGCAATAGTGTAGTATTACTCAGCTCCAGTTCACTATCACAGAAAATAGACAAGTTTTAATAAAATTATTTCACTGGGTACCTTCAATTAATCTCACTGAATATTTTAACATAATTTCTTCCGCTCCAGCTATCAGACATTGTGCTGTGAAAAAATATTTTTAAATGTACCGCGTAATGGCGGCTAATTGTTAACAGTCAGAGATCACTGTTATTCGCTCCCCAGCAGCTGGAAACATGCTAAATAATTTTCATTAAATATTCTTTTCATAAGATAAATGTGGCGTAGGTTCTTGAAATAACACACGGAGATCACTTTATACTAATATATTCTTACTAGGACACAGTTTACACCATTAAATATTTGCAATTACGTTATGACAGAAACAAATGCTAGCGCAGCACAATAGCTTGCGTACCTTATTCCAGCTAACACCAGAACGAACAGAACAAAACAGACTAGACAGAAGAATGAGCATTGCATTGTATTTTATACTCTTACAAAGATAATCACATTATAATCTCATACAATAAAAATAATGTCTTTTCTGCATTTATCGATCTGTATTGTATATTTTACAGTTAGTGTTATTACCTTTCGCAGATAAATCAATGTTTGTAATTAATTTTGAGTCACATACAGTCATTTTTATTTATGTTTCACCTCGATAATGGTGAATATTGCTAAAGGAACACTACACGGCCCCCTGGGCTACAAAGAACACACTACTTAATGTTTGGTGCTTGTAGACCACGAGTGTCACTTTTCTTTCGTTCGTTGGTCACTTTCAGTTCACTTTACCGTGTATTAGGTCATGGGAACACATTCATTTTGAGTCTTTTTACATAACATGACAGGGGACAGTTACAATATAACAAGCTCTTCCATTTGGACGAGGGCCGCAGGGAAGCCCCAGAAAAACCTCGGCAGAGCTGATAGATTTAACCCTTTTTGTTACTTACATAAGTTGGTTCTACATGTTTTGGTATCACAAGTATTTACATCAAATATAAAATTTTCTGAAAAAGAAACAAACATATAGTTTTTATATGAAAGTGTTCATCAAATTTGTTTATATTGTGTTGGTAATATTTTGAGGTTTTTTTATTTTTGTCGGCGCATTTCTCGTCGTGTGGTGTGGATGACGCTGTATGTCGCTACCGCGATGCCTCGTGCCCGTTGCCATGGAGCGTCGGCTGGAAACTGTTGTCTTCTTTCTTGTCCGTAGCCGGCGGTCGGGATGTGGAGTACGGAACGACGTTATTTTGTCTGCGTGGTGCGTCTGCATTGTTGCGCACCGCTCGTTAAAGTTTTCAACGCGGGAGAGGATGTTGACTCGTGGCAATCATGAAACAAATGCACATATGTTATAGAACGGATATTGTAAGATGTTATGGCTGTGGGTAAGAATTGATTAATGAACATTATTGCATCATCGAGGCACAGGCTCAGTTACTTGGTATTTTCGTGTTCGTTTGCACGTACTGGTGCTGAATGATGCAGGAGATATGATGCTGAAGTAAGCACTGCACATCCCTGTTGTCATCACTTCGTATGGAATATTTATGTTTCACTATTTTTGTTTGACGGCGTTCCACCGTAGTTGCCGTTGCAGTAACGTCCTACTACGTAGTCCGTGACGTCATATTAATTGTTGGCACACAGGAGGTAGCGTCCAAACTAAAAATGTTGTCTGTACAGTTTCGAACACACACTGATCACAGTTTTGTGTTTTCGGTCACTGCACACAGATATGTTTTGTTAATGTTTGTACCTCGCGTTTTTTCAGTTGTACAGCACGAAAGTGTTCACTGTCCAAGTTGATCACTAATACAGTTCTCAAAGTTCACACTTCCTCCGCGAATACCAACACACTATTATAGTTCCTGTTAGTATTGCTTGGAGTATGACTTTGATACAATTGTATTACGTGATTACTGGTTTTTTTATATCACAAAGTGACACAGATGTCTGTTCGTTTACACAATATGTTACAATGAAATTTCACAGATCAAAAGCACTTTTGTTCTGCTGATGCGTACAATTAAGTGTTACATCATACATGCAACGGATTCTGACCTGACTTGCAATACTTCTATATTTGAGCATTAATAAATTTGTCATAGGATATATTCATTTGCGAATTAGGACCGCTGCGCATGTGCTTGCTCCATAAGCTGTTAGTGTAATCGCGTATCCTATAAAAGGTTTGCAACTGTCAAAAACATGCTCTAAAGTGGAGCTCTCACTTAATCTCAAACATTGTGGCTAGATGCTTATACTTTCTCTTTTTAAGGTCAAAGCACAGCATTACAGATGTCACATTGTACGTGCACAGTCTTTTGCATACACCTTTCTGTTCATTTTCCATGTGACAGATTAGAATATTTAGTGCATAATTTAAATAAACATTTATCACACAGCATAATAAAATTTATAGTTACTAACTCTAATAACCACTGAAAAACATCTTACACTTACTGATTCTGTTTCTAAACAAATACTATCATTGGACAGATGGTCCTTTAGCTTCTTTTTACTCATTTTTGAAGGCTGATGTGTAATTCATTCCTCGAAATAAAGACAAAACATCTTACATACTAAGCACAAACAAAACATCAAATTCTTACAACTACACAAAATTATATATTGAAGTCTGTGCAAAACCTACATATTACACAAAAATACGGTAAACCATTCATGTCCTATTGTCAGGTACCACAAATTTCTTTACGTCCTTATAGGGATACAATCCTTTGATCTTCCCGCTCATCACATCAGCTATAAGGTAGCTACAACTGTGCGGTATTTGTATAATTTTAAAAGGTCCACTATACAGCATTTGCATTTCTTGTTCTTCTTTGTTATGAGTGACGACTTAGGATGGTTTCTTATCAAAACTAAGTCGTTTATCTGATATGGGACTGTCCGTTTTATTGACTTGTCATATTGACTCTTTCGTTGACTTGCGCAGCTCGTCATGTTGCTGATGGCGTCCTTTATTTTATCCTCTTGCCTTTTATCTGTGCGCGGCAATTTTGGTAGCGGCGCGATCCATTCACTTAGTTCTGCAGTATTAAGTAATAACTCATTGTGCGTGTATCCGGTAGCTGGATGAGGTAGATTGTTGTGTATATTTTCAAAGAAGGCCAACAATTCCGGCCACTTTGTATGTTGCTGATGAGTATATGTTCGGATAAATCTGTTGAGTTCCTGAAAAATTCTCTCTACGGGACTTGCTTCCGGGTGGAAATGTGCAACTAATATATGCTTTGTGTTTTGGTCACGTAGAAACTCCTTCCACAGTTGACCAGTGAAATATCTAGCATTGTCTGTTAGAACGTTTAGTGGTTTTCCTGTTTTCGGTATGAATTCTTTTGATATGCGTTGTATCATCTGTTTGGCAGTAGTGGTTTTCATTGGAAACAATTTCACATACTTAATAAAGGTATCGTAAACAGCTAATATATATTTCATTCCACCGCGAGCCATAGGTAATGGTCCTGCGATGTCTATTGACACAATTTGAAGTGGCTGTATCGGAATAATTGGATGCAATTCTGTTTTGTTGCTTCTATTGTTGGCTTTAGCTTTCTGACAAACGTCACACGTTCGTAATACCTTTTGGACCACACGTTTATTATTCGGGATGTAACAATACCTTTGTATTATTGCTACACACTTCTGTATTCCTACATGACCCCAGGCGTAATGCGTGTACCAGATTAAACATTGTATCTATTTGTACGGGATACACACGCACGAGTTTTCTGGAGGCGGTGTCATTTCTGTGGTACAATATGTTGTTCTCCACTTTGTACCGCGAATTTTCGCTGTTAGCTTGCTCTAATATTAGTGATCGTTTCACTTTCATCCAGGTATGATCTTCGTCTTGCAGCTGTCCTACATTTTTGCACAGGTGCAAATATTCGCGACGGTATGGTTGCGACGTCATTAATAAAACTTTATATTCTGACGCTCGCACGATCATTTCATCTAGCTGTGACATGCCTACTGGTAGACGTGATAAAGCGTCCGCAATGACATTATCTTTCCCTTTTATGTACATAATTTTTCAATTGTATTCCTGTAGTACTAATGCCCAACAGGCTAGTCTGGCATGTAATAGTTTGCAGGTTAATAGGAAGCTTAAGGCTTGGTGATCGCAGAACAATTTAATTGACTTGCCATAAACATAATAATGAAATTTTTGCAGAGCCCATACAACACTGAGTGCTTCCATTTCGGTCACCGAATATGCTCTTTCACATTGAGTAAGCACTCGGATGGCAAAAGCTATAACTCTTATTTCCCTGTTCCCATTGGTCTCTTCTACTTGAAACAGACATGCTCCTAAACCATAGGATGAAGATTCGGTGGCTATACAAAAATCCCGGGTCATATCCGGATGGTAGAGCATTTGTGCATTCATTAAGGCTCCTTTGATCTCTTCATAAGCTTGCTGACACTCTGCGGACCAGTTCCTCGTGATATTTTTTCGCAATAAGGTGAGCAAGGCTTCATTGTTGAGCAGCTGATTCGGCACAAAACGTCGGAAAAAGGAGACTAGTCCGATAAATGATTTTAACTGTTTTTTGTTTGTGGGCTGTGGGAATTCGTTGATCGCTTGTATCTTCTTGGTATCAGGCATTATTCCGGAAGGTGATATGATGTGTCCAAGGAATTTAAGCTGGTCCCTCCCAAATTTTGATTTTTCAAGATTTGCTGTTATTCCTGCTTCTGCGAGCTTATTTAACACTCTTTCCAGGATTTCTATATGTTCTTCCCATGTGCTTGTGGCCACTAGAAGGTCATCCACGTAAAGAGTAACTTTTCTAGCGAGTCTGCGCCTAGCGCTTGGTCCAATGCCGTAATGAATACGCCTGCGCTTACGTTGAGTCCAAAAGGTAGCACTGTGAATTGATAACTCCTTTCATTGAAAATGAAGGCGGTGAATTTTCTAGATTCCTTGGTTAGCGGTATTTGCCAGTAACTAATTCGCATATCTATCGAGGTGAGATATTTGACTCCATAGAATTTCTGTATTTGTTCTTCTAAATTCACCGGTCTAGTCCTAGCGGGTACTATAATTTTATTAGTGTTCTTGGCGTCTAGGACAAATCTGATTTTTCCATCTGGCTTGCCTACAACTACCAGCGGACTGCTGTACGGCGAAAGGGATGGTTCTATTATACCCCATTGCAGCATTTTTTGTATTTCTTTGTCAACTGCCTCCCTTTTCGTCCACGGTACTGAATATGATGCTTGGCAGAATATCGGATGGGGAAACACATCTAAATTGTACATATACCCTTTGATGATTCCGGGTTTTTCAGAGAAAACATCACTGTAGTTATTCAATAACTGTGTGAGCTGCTTTCGTTAGGATTCAGTTAGATAACATGATTCTTGTGCTTTGTTGTTAAGGGTTTCGGTCCAGCGAAGCGTTTCGTTGTGAGCTACGTCTGAATAATATTCTCCCTGGCCCCTTAAATTGCTGCTTAATTGAAATATGGGCATCTCTTCGCTTTTTACTCGTACCCTCGGGTAATCTTTACCGGGTGTACTTACTGTTCGTGTTAAATCCAGTACAATCTGCTTATTTTCATTCAGTAGGGAGATCTTCCCGCTGGAGAAATGAATTTTTGCTTTCTTCTCGCTCAGGAAACCTCCCCCCAGGATGCAGGTTACTCTCAATCCTTTGACTACGAGAAAGATACATTTTACGTTATCTTCCCCTAGGCAAAAATCTACCAGCACCTGATACTGAACGTTTTGTGCTTGTGCTCCCATGGCTCCAATGACACAGCAGTTTTGTACAGGAAATGTCGGTAAGTTGCGGTTTTGGCTCAAGGTTTTGAATAGACCATAGCTCATAACATTAGTAGTGGCACCTGTATCTATATATATTTCTACTGGAAATTCATTAATTCTAGCTTTTATGATGGTTTGTACTTCAGTTATTTCTTTTTTGTTACATTGGTTTGATTCCATAAGTAAATCATGTTGTGTACTGTTTCCAACTTGGTACCTCAGTAATAATATATTATCTTGTGTATTGTTTCTAGGTGTGCCCCCTGTTTTTTCGCCGACCATCAATTGGGAGCTTATTGTGGCCGTTGTTCGTTTGACGGTCTTGAACTATGGTGGTTTCCGCCAGGGGGCATTTCTACTATCCTTACGCTGGCATAGAAGTTTGCTTCCACTGCACCGGGTAAGTGCGGTTGTTGGCACTACTGCTTTGTTGCGGCCATTGACCTTCATTTCGACGTTTGTTATTGTAATTACTATTACTGTTACTGTAGCCAGGATGTCCTCTATCTTCCCACCTACGTTTTTGATTGTAAGATGGTTGAGCGTTTCCGTTCTTCCTGTTTCGTTCTGCGGATTGATCTTCCTTTCCATTTCCGTGGCTTCCAAAATTGGAATTGTTGTTGCCATTTTTAAACTTGCGTGGTGAACCATTACTGTTCTCCCGGTCTTTATTTATCCTATTTTCTTCCTGGGAGAGATCGATTACGTCCAGCACAGACAAGTACCGTTCCAGGTCATTTGTTAATTTGTCTCGTATATGACCGGGCAATCGTAATTTTAAGATTCTGATCACATCACGGGCTGATACAGGGTCATCTCAATATCTAGTTTTGTTGATATATTTTTCAAAATATTTACGGAGTGTACCCTGTTTGTGATTGTACATTTGCGGGCCGTATACTTCAGTCCTCAAGCGTTCTTGAATAGCCTTAGACCAGTATCTGTCTAGAAAAGATTTTTCAAATTGTGCCAGGCTATGGCAATTTTCTATGACTTCATTTGCCCATAAGGCAGCGTCGCCTTTTATGTGTGCGATTATGAACTGAATTTTTTGGCGTTCATTCCAGGCACTCGGTAATACATTTCGGAATCCTTTTATGAAGATTACCGGATGCACTGTCTTCTTTTCCGCGTTAAATATTTGGAATTGTCTGTGTTTTATTAAGCTTTGATCAATGTTATTGCTTGTGGAAGTAGAGGCTGCCCCCACGGGGTTATGAATAGGAATGCTCCCTGTAAATTCTATGTTTTCTCTTTCCGAATCGCTTTTTTGTTGTATGAACTGCACGTAATGTTCTCATTACCGTACACGTTCCTAACAGGCGTGCCACAGTTGTTGCGCATTTGCAAACGTGCACACTCGAGTTCAGTAATCCTGTGTCATTTCTTTCTGCCACCGCGGTACTGACAATTTGTATCTCACTTCGCTATTTTCACCTGCGAGTGGTAGCGTGTCTACTGGGGGTTGTTTACATACACCTGCTCCGTTAGTTACTTTTTGCAGAGCAGACTGTATTTTGCTTTCTACGCGTTCTGTGATCAGGCTTTCTTTTTCAGTGAGCCAGTCGTGGAACTCTTTTTCTACTTTCTGGGCTTGATCATTTAAATGCGTTTCTAACGTTTCTTTTTATGTCATTTCTAAATTGTCCGTTCGGTTCGCAAGCTGTTCTACTTCGTCCCGGATGACTGTGTGTGCCATCTGAAGCGTTTGCACATCTTGTGCTATGTTGCCTACAATGTTCGGCTGTTCAGCATGGGCTTTCTTTATTTCTGTCATTTCTGAATGTATCCTTTCGAACATTGTACCTATACTTTCTATTAAGACCTTTTCTCTTTCTTCGTTTTGTTCCTTTATCTGATTATCTAGCTGGTGATTCCTCTCTTCCCTCAATCTCTCTCTTTCTTCGTTTTGTTCCCTTATCTGATTGAGTAGCTGTTGATTCCTCTCTTCCCTCAATCTCTCTCTTTCTTCGTTTTGGTCCTTTATCTGATTGACTAGCTGTTCGTTCTTTTTCTCTAATTTCCGTAAAAATTCAGCAAATGGATCCGGTATTGGTGAGCATACCGGCGTGGTAATTGTTCCAATCATTGGAAAATTATCACTAGCCCTGCTAGTAGCACCTATCGGTTTTACTGTTTTCGTCTGCTGGCTACTTCCTGGCGTATCACCGGAAACTACTTTGTTTACATTCCCCCCCCCCCCCCCGATCACTATTAATACTTTGTAAGTCAGTGTCACTATCCATATCGCTAAATAATGGCACATTATTTGTAACATTGGACACATTATCTGGTTGCAAATCTAACACACGTCCAACTTTTCCCATAATGACGATAACTTACACTGGGCTAACTACAAAAATTGTTTCAAACTACAAATGCAGACTAAGTTCACAAGTCAAACTGCTTATTATTTCTAAAATCACAAAATATTAATATCTACACCACTGTACACCATGTACCATCTACGATACTATAGTTTGATGATATGGGCCTACATAGCAAACTTTTATGCATAGTGGTCCTTACCTTGATTTCTTTTTTCTATCTATACAGTTCTTCTCCGCTTTCCTCGTTGAAGTACATACATGAAATGGAATTTGATAGACATTAGAATACATACAATACGTGTTAACAATTACATACATACAAACCCCCCCAAAAAATATTTTATCTCTTCGGGCCTCACGTAACAGGGCGCTATTTATTATATCTCTTAAAAAAATGTAACTATTTATTTAGAGGAAACACTCTCCTAGTAAATTTGTTTGTCCTTTGATTTATCGTGATCTGTTACTGATTTTTAGTGGAGTTAGTTTTTACTTTTAGCTTTCAAAAACATACAAAAGAGATATAATAAGCAAAATAATGAATTTCGTAGGTTGCCAATTACGTATTATATCTGGTTTTATCGAGCGCCAGGCTCCCTACAAATTACTGTAAATGCAATAGTGTAGTACAAGGTGCATTCAAGTTCTAAGGCCTCCAATTTTTTTTTCTCCAGACTGGAAAGAGATAGAAACATGCGCATTGTTTTAAAATGAGGCCGTGTTCATTGTCAACACGTCCCAGAGATGGCAGCACCGTACGGCAGATGGAATTTTAGCTCCAGAGGCGAGAATGAGAACTGTTTTAAATACTTAAAATGACGACGTTTTCCTTACTTGAACAACGTGCAATCATCCGTTTTCTGAATTTGCGTGGTGTGAAACCAATTGAAATTCATCGACAGTTGAAGGAGACATGTGGTGATGGAGTTATGGATGTGTCGAAAGTGCGTTCGTGGGTGCGACAGTTTAATGAAGGCAGAACATCGTGTGACAACAAACTGAAACAACCTTGGGCTCTCACAAGCCGGTCTGATGACATGATCGAAAAAGTGGAGAGAATTGTTTTGGGGGATCGCCGAATGACTGTTGAACAGATCGCCTCCAGAGTTGGCATTTCTGTGGGTTCTGTGCACACAATCCTGCATGACGAGCTGAAAACGCGAAAAGTGTCATCCAGGTGGGTGCCACGAATGCTGACGGACGACCACATGGCTGCCCGTGTGGCATGTTGCCAAGCAATGTTGACGCGCAACGACGGCATGAATGGGACTTTCTTTTCGTCGGTTGTGACAATGGATGAGACGTGGATGCCATTTTTCAATCCAGAAACAAAGCGCCAGTCAGCTCAATGGAAGCACACAGATTCACCGCCACCAAAAAAATTTCGGGTAACCGCCAGTGCTGAAAAAATGATGGTGTCCATGTTCTGGGACAGCGAGGGCATAGTCCTTACCCATTGCGTTCCAAAGGGCACTATGGTAACAGGTGCACCATACGAAAATGTTTTGAAGAACAAATTCCTTCCTGCACTGCAACAAAAACGTCCGGGAAGGACTGCGCGTGTGCTGTTTCACCAAGACAACGCACCCGCACATCGAGCTAACGTTACGCAACAGTTTCTTCGTGATAACAACTTTGAAGTGATTCCTCATGCTCCCTACTCACCTGACCCGGCTCCTAGTGACTTTTGGCTTTTTCCAACAATGAAAGACACTCTCCGTGGCCGCACATTCACCAGCCGTGCTGCTATTGCCTCAGCGATTTTCCAGTGGTCAAAACGGACTCCTAGAGAAGCCTTCGCCGCTGCCATGGAATCATGGCGTCAGCGTTGTGAAAAATGTGTGCGTCTACAGGGCGATTACGTCGAGAGGTAACGCCAGTTTCATCGATTTCGGGTGAGTAGTTAATTAGAAAAAAAAATCGGAGGCCTTAGAACTTGAATGCACCTCGTATTACTCAGCTCCAGTTCACTATCACAGAGAATAGACAAGTTTTAATAAAATTATTTCACTGGATTCCTTCAATTCATCTCACTGAATATTTTAACATAATTTCTTCCGCTCCGGCTATCAGACATTGTGCTGTGAAAAAATATTTTTAAATGTACCGCGTAATGGCGGCTAATTGTTAACAGTCAGAGATCACTGTTACTCGCTCCGCAGCAGCTGGAAACATGCTAAATAATTTTCATTAAATATTCTTTTCATAAGATAAATGTGGCGTAGGTTCTTGAAATAACACACGGAGATCACTTTATACTAATATATTCTTACTAGGACACAGTTTACACCATTAAATATTTGCAATTACGTTACGACAGAAACAAATGCTAGCGCAGCACAATAGCTTGCGTACCTTATTCCAGCTAACACCAGAACGAACAGAACAAAACAGACTAGACAGAAGAATGAGCATTGCATTGTATTTTATACTCTTACAAAGATAATCACATTATAATCTCATACAATAAAAATAATGTCTTTTCTGCATTTATCGATCTATATTGTATATTTTTACAGTTAGTGTTATTACCTTTCGCAGATAAATCAATGTTTGTAATTAATTTTGAGTCACATACAGTCATTTTTATTTATGTTTCACCTCGATAATGGTGAATATTGCAAAAGGGACACTACACAGACTTACCTGTGTTTGCAGCTGTGAGTGATGTATCAGCAGCACATCTTCTTGGTGGTAATCTGGCAGGGTGGAGCCATCGTGTAGGGGGCCAGCCACTAGAGTCTTAGTTGCTCAAGAGTGTGTGTGAGATCTTGTGGAATATTGTGAAGATGAAAGCGTAGGTTTTACTTATCTCTGCAGAGAATCTCGGCTTACTGATGAGTATCCAGGTGCTGCTGCTGTGTCAGTATGACTGTGCTGATGAGTTTGTGCCTTCTTGGCTGATAGCGAAGATTCGCCATTAACATTGTTAGTTGAAGCAGTGGAACCCAGAGGGGAAGTGTGTTGGTGAAGAGGATACTAGGGCAAAAAACCCGGTGTGAGGTACTGGGTCACATGGTGTATGAGAGCTGCTCATTCGACGGCAGGCGAGAGGTGGAAATGTTGAAAAAACTTTGTGCGCAGCACTGGTTCGTTCCTGTCGTTCGTGAGGTAGATAGCAGCTCAGATTTGAATCGCTAATGAGTCATAAGACTTTATAAACATGTCTTTGGGAATAGTGCTAACATCGGAATGAGTGTCCATGAGGAAGCATGTGCTTGAGTTCTAGTATATACGGTTGGCTGAGTGATAGTTCATCTGTCGTCGAGGATGTATGTCTGGCTTCATATGTGCGAAGTCGGCTTATCGTTGGTTTGTGGCCCTATGCGCTTACTTCAGCCTGCTCTCAGTGTGTGGGTGCAAGCAGGGAAGCCAATAGCCGTGCACAGTGTTGCTGAATTGTGTGTGATATCAGCAAGCTTCTACTAGTGGAACGAGGTTCAGCATCACAGTATTATGGGCTGCAGAAGTGGTGTCATGTGCAGCCAGCTGGGGTACGGCCATCATCGCGGCTGTGACGTCACTGTCGACTGTTCTCGGTTCCATTTGGGGTGACTACGACCGAGTCGTGGGCTGCAGCGTTCTGATTGCTGTGATGGTATGGTGTTTTGAAAGTTCATATGGTACTGATATTGTTAGGGCCAAATATAGTCTGGCCACTACGGCCACCATCAGTTTAGCTTGATGAGAAATCAGGACTACATGTAGCTGCTAAGGAAGTTTCACTGTCCATAGAGTCCAAAGCATATTGTCCAGCATGTTTTGTGCCCAGCAGAGTTTGCAAAAATGGTTCAAATGGCTCTGTGCACTATGGGACTTAACATCTGAGGTCATCAGTCCCCTAGACTTAGGACTACGTAAACCTAACTAACCTAAGGACACCACACATGTCCATGCCCGAGGCAGGACCGTAGGGGTCGCGCGGTTCAAGACTGTAGCGTGTATGTTTGCTAAGGATCAAGAAACACTTAAGATGTAACAACTGCGGAAAAATCCTGGAGCACTTGCGGTGTGGATGTAGAAGATGTAATAATGTAAATGAGAACACTGGTGTTGTACATTGTCTGGTACAGCTGTGTTTGCAGCGGAGAGTCATGGTGTGGTTGGTATGGTTGAGATGATAGACTCGGAATGTGGTGTCACCGCCAGACACCACACTTGCTAGGTGGTAGCCTTTAAATCGGCCGCGGTCCGGTAGTATACGTCGGACCCGCGTGTTGCCACTGTCAGTGATTGCAGACTGAGCGCCACCACACGGCAGGTCTAGAGAGACGTACTAGCACTCGTCCCAGTTGTACAGCCGACTTAGCCAGAGATGGATCACTGACAACTACGCTCTCATTTGCCGAGACAATAGTTAGCATAGCCTTCAGCTACGTCATTTGCTACGACCTAGCAAGGCGCCATCGCATTTGATATTGAGATTATAACATGTACCGTCAAGAGCGATGTACACCAATTGTGGATTAAAGTTAAGTATTATATCAGCTACGTACTTTATTTGCTACTATTAATTCCCATAACTGTTCCAGACTTCACGCCAGTCAGCGTGTAATTAAACGCGTGCATTTCGGCCTCCTCTAGCAACACAGTGTTGGCTCTTCTGCCAACACTACACGGAATCTGTCAGAATGTTTGAAGATCGAGCTTTAAGTCATGGCTGTAACATGCGTGAAGCAGGATCCTGTGGAAAGACTAGTAATAATGAGTCAGACTACAGTGATCATTAGCCCACCCAGCTAGCCAAGCGATCTAAAGCGCTGCTTCCCAAGCAGCAAGGCATGCCGGTCCCTGGCACGAATCTGTCCGGCGAATTGTTGTCAAGGACCGGTGTGCTGGCCAGCCTGTGGAGGTTTCTAAGGCGGTTTTCCATCTGCCATGGCGAATACAGGCTGGTTCTCCTATAACACTAACTTCTAAAACAGCTTCCAATTGCCTCTCTTAGCACTGTTGAAGTGTACTGTGCTAAGGCTAGGCACATACTGCCTGTCGTTCATACAAAGGAGGCGCTCAGCTCGACCACCAAGCTCACCCATTACGTCACGCCATGCTACTTCTGTTGCGGAGGGACTTTCCTACAACATTTACATATTACAAATACAATTGCCCTAACCATGAACCAGCTTTTAACAAACATAATCTTTTTTATAAACATATTCATATTATAATGATTTAAAATTTCAACATATTCTTTTCCTTTTTTTATATACACATTACAAAACTCTAATTTTCTTGCCATAGATCAAGGAGTTTAAACAACACAGAATACACACTTCATAAATTGCAAATACACAGTTACATAAAATAAAACAGTCCAAATCGATATAAGTGTTACACATGCCCCATGTTTCATTGAGGTTTCCTGACAGGGATACATCAATGAAACATCAATAACGCTTCAAAACAGTGTTGGGTGAAAAACATTTTTGCAAATATGTTACACAATTCACTTCACATTACTTGTTTATATAAAACACTGTTTCATCAAGTACCAAAACATGAATTTTTGTTACATTCCGAAAATATATACTATTCTATACATGCGTCCTTATTGTGAAAAACATATATAGGAATTTACATATTGCTTAAATACACAGCTTACATTACACAATATTTTCATTTGAGTGATAAGGTGTGTCAATATTTTTAATGCTTTCCTTTCACATGGTTAGTCCATACCTGTTTTTTACTGTATGATGATTAAGAAACTATGGACTGTCTGCTTTAAATATGCATGGAATTCATCAAGAAAAACATAACACTCAATACACTACACACTCTTTTCATCACTGCCCCTTCAGTATTCTAGGCAGTCCACCTTTATTTTCAACTTCAACCCATGTCTGCCTATAGGCATATTTGGCAGTCCTTTATTCTCAACTTCAACAATAGTCTGCCTATTGACATACTTGGCAGTCCTCCTGATTATGCTGCAAGTATTCGATCAGTGTAGTCCTTATGTCTTCATAGCCTGGAGTTTACAAATAATTTGTATATCCAGTTATACACACATCAAAAAAAGTTTTGAATCACCTCAGTTCTGAGAACCTGTACAGAAAATTAGAATACAGATCAACATAAACATCATTTCCACCATTTTTATTGCTATTGAAAACTACACATTGCATGTTGTACCACCATACAGTGAGGCCTTCAGAGGCGATGGTCCAGACTGCTGTACACACCAATACCTCTAATACCCAGTAGCACGTCCTCTTGCATTGATGCATGCCTGTATTCGTTGTGGTATACTATCCACAAGTTCATCAAGGCACTGTTGGTCCAGATTGTCGCACTCCTCAACGGCTAATCAGTGTACATCCCTCAGATTGGTTGGTGGGTCACGTCGTCTATAAACAGCCCTTTTCAGTTTATCCCAGGCATGTTGATAGGGTTCATGTCTGGAGATCATGCTGGCCACTCTAGTCGAGCAATGTCGTTATCCTGAAGGAAGTCATTCACAAGATGTGCACATTGGGGGCGCGAATTGTCGTCCATCAAGACGAATACCTCGGCAACATGCTGCCGATACGGTTGCACTATCGGTCGGAGGATGGCATTAACGTACCGTATAGCCATTACGGTGCCTTCCATGACCATCAGCAGGGTACAGTGGCCCCACATAATGCCACCCTAAAACAGCAGGGAACCTCCACCTTGCTGCACTTGCTGGACAGTGTGTCTAAGGTGTTCAGCCTGACCGAGTTGCCTGCAAACACATCTCTGACAGTTGTCTGGTCGAAGGCATATGTGACACTCATCGGTGAAGAGAACGTGATACCAGTCCTGAGCGGTCCATTCAGCATGTTGTTGAGCCCATCTGTACTGCGCTGTATGGTGTCGTGGTTGCAAAGACAGATCTCGCCATGGGTGTCGGGAGTGAAGTTGCGCATCATGCAGCCTACTGCGCACAGTTTGAGTCGTAACACGACGTCCTGTGGCTGCACGAAAAGTATTATCCAACGTAGTAGCGTTGTTGTCAGGGTTCCTTCGAGCCATAATCCGTAGGTAGCGGTCATCCACTGCAGTAGTAGCCCTTGGCCAGCCTGTGTGAGGCGTGTCATCGACAGTTTCTGTCTCTCTGCATTTCCTCCATGTTCCAGCAACATCAATTTGGTTTACTCAGAGACACCTGGAGACTTCCCTTGTTCAGAGCCCTTCCTGACACAAAGTAACAATGCGGATGCGATCGAACCGCGATATTGACCGTCCAGGCGTGGCTGAACTACAGACAACACGAGCCGTGCACCTCATTCCTGGTGGATGACAGGAACTGATCGGCTGTGAGACCCCTTCCCTGTGCTACTGCTACGGTCGCAGGATCGAATCCTGCCTCAGGCATGGATGTGTGTAATGTTCTTAGGTTAGTTAGGTTTAAGTAGTTCTAAGTTCTAGGGGACTGATGACCTCAGAAGATAAGTCCCATAGTGCTCAAGGCCATTTTTTTTCAGACCCCCTCCGTCTAATATGCGCTGCCCATGCATGGTTGTTTACGTATTTGGGCGGGTTTAGTGACATCTCTGAACACTCAAAGGGACTGTGTCTGTGATACAGTATCCACAATCAACGTCTGTCTTCAGGAGTTCTGGGAACTGGGATGATGCAAAACTTTTTTTGATATGTGTATTACACAGAATCTGAAACTTAGAGACATATATTAGTAGTCTCATAACAGAAACGTTTTTTCCAACATAACAACGCTGGACAACACATCATGAACAAGAACATACATTGCAAAATACTATTTGATTAATTCCATACACACTTTTTAATGTTGTCCTTATTACTCATTTCTGTGGATCTAAGGTTTGAAATCTACAATGTTACAAACACTTAATGGCTTGTTTGACTTAAGGTAAACAAGATAATAAGCGTTAGTGTGCGGAGTTCCTTGCACTTCAAAGGGACCACTATAAACATGTTTGAACTTAGAAATGTGTTAGTTTATTTCACTAGATTTTTCGTGAGCATTTAGGAGAACAAAATTCTCAATTTTGAATTTGGTCAATTTAAGGCCCTTATCGTGGCTTTTAGATCTGGCTTCCACTTTTTTTTCATTCTTTTTCTTAATAAGTCTTTTTTCTCCCTCAGATCTAATTCTACACAGGGTGGAAGTTGTAACGTTTCTTCAATTATACGTTTACCCTTATGATTAAGCAGTATTTCCTCGGGTGTAAATCCTGTAGTTTCATGGTGGAGGGTATTCATCACAATTTCAAAGTCTGCAGTAAACCTGCCCCATGCCTTATGATTGTGGTGGCAGTAAGTTTGACCATCAGATTGCTCCAAGATGTGTTATTCACTGGCAAATCACACGTCTAGGGCTTCTTCAGTTTCTGATTTCGACATCTTTCACAACTCTAATCAAATCTTGCCCTGGTATCGTATCATCTGGTAGCTCTTTCTTTTTTGGTTCTGTATCTACTACTGGATTTTGTTTGAACAAGACTTCACTTTGCTTTTCAGAGACATCTTCCATTGTACTATGTTCCATTTCCCACATTTCTACATTTTCTTCATCTGAACTATCATTTATTTCATATTCACTGTCTGATTCTAACATGAATGTTACTCTTGGAAAATGAGCAAGCTCCTCTTTTGGCCTTTCACCAGTTTTCTTATTTTCATATTTTCGATTCTTTCCTAAAATTTCTATTTCATTTTCAGTCACAGGCGTTTCTTCAATATCACTTTTGATGAAGTCAGCTTTAACTTCATATATATACTAAGATGGTATCTGTTCTTTCGGACATGTCTGTTTCTCAAGTGTGTCAGTTTCTGATACCTTATTTCGCAAAACTCTTTCATTGAGTTTCTGCCTCTGTTGTCATACAACCTGGCCATGATAAATTCCCACCATAGGCAGTCCTGTTTTTGCTCCGACCAGTATTCCTCTACAAATTTTTGTTTAAATTCACCCAATGACATTTGTTTTGTATCCAAATTTAGGCCTCACCTTTTCGCATTGCCAGCTAATGCACAAATGACCACATTGATCTTTTCCTGGTCCATTACGTGACCAGGAAAATTTCTTTCACAGTTTTTCAAAAAAGTCTAACGGGTGCCATCCATTATGCCTTTTTGCTGGATCGAAGCGATCTTTGCCCTCTATCTGTTTGCTACACATTGTTCAGTCAGTGACATAATTCATTATTTCTCTTACTTTCCGTTCAAGATTCAATTTACTTTGAATTTGGGAAGTGTTCTGTTCACAATTCTTTTCGCATGTTTTCACTTGTTTATGCAGTTCCTTTCTGAATCATTCACCGTTTGTCTCAATTGAGAAATTTCAGTTTTACGTTTGTTTACTAATTCGGTTTTGAGGCCTAAAACATTTTCATCACGTTTTGCTACAACCAGAGGTTCTACAGTGTCTTGAATCTTCATTATTTCAGTATTGAACCTGTCGTTGAAGTCATTAATCTGTCCCTGCATAGTGGCGACATTGTTATTGATAGTATCTATCTCAGTTTTTAAGTCCTTGATTGCATTACTCACAACACCTACTTTTGAGTCTACTTTTTCGATCTGTTTACTGATTTTAACACCTTCTGTTTTAATTTGATGACCTTGTGCTGCAGTTTGTGCAGACAACATTTTTAAGAAACCGTTCATGCACATTGGTTTTCCGCTATCTTATCAAAGGTTAACTTTTCAAATCTGGGATTCACAATCATGTAAAATTTTCTGAAAGACAACATGTTTACGCCAGTGACTGTTAAACTTTTTATTTCCACTATTGCAATTTCGTCCTTAGGCCATTCTCAAGTGCAGATGTTTCGGCTTTAAGCCATGTCAACTTTATACATGCTGACACATTTATATGTATATAATAACAAATGTCAACGACATAATTTTCTTCTAACAATACTATCGTAAATCTGTTCATTAAAGATTTATATGTACTTGAACTTTAATTACCTGTGAAGCAGATATTCTTTGCAATAATATTTACACAATCTTGTACTGTAATCCTACAAAACTATATTTTATTATAAACTAAGGATACTTTAGCAAAAGCCTGTCCAACTTCACTTTTGTGGTTTTGGCTTTAACTTTTACTTTAGACATCCATCTGGTACGCTGTTGATTACAGCATAATGATCGACTGACACCACTTTGTCTAGATGGAGGGAGCTTACCAGCCTGTATTGTTGCAGCTGCATAGTCTGTACCATGCGATGTACAGCTTTCTATGAGAGCAAAAGGAGCGAAACTTCTTAATATCATTTTAGCACCTGATGCAGACCTCGAAGTCATAGTAGAAAAATGAAGTGTATGACAGTGTACAAAACTGTAGTCATACACAGCTTGGATGTGTTACAGCCGAAAAAACAACGTATTTAACTGCTTATCAAGGACCCATACAGGAATCCTCTCTTGTGATTGATAGTCTGCTGGATATGGGCTTCCTCCAGTACAGTCGAAAAAACTTTACGCACATCTGTGCAAGTGACTCTGTGTACTAGCCACTTGCTCCAACGAGGTGATACATGTATATGTAATATGCTCGATGTCAACACACAGTCAGTATTTGTTTTTTCGATACATCGCAAGAGAGAAATGCAATAAAATCTTATAGGAGGTTCTATCATAAGGAGTGGTATAACTGGTTAAAGTTTGGATGTAGATAGTCTCTCAAAACTACATTGATTTTGCTCATAAAACTAATAGAAATCGGCTGTATCTATTCTCATGGAATCGTGGCTTTTTTACTATTATCGTCAGGACTGTGTGTTTAGAAAACAGATGTTGTTGCAAGTCCTGTGTTATTTCATACTTCCTAACTGCTAATTATAAAGTAGACGACACTTAATAATTGTAGCTCGTTGTAGAACATAGAAATAATAGTACATTTTTTCATGTGAATAGATTGCGTGAAACAGTCCGTGATGAGCAAACTGCTTACAAAACTAGGACACAAGAATCAGCTGTATGATTAGAAACTTTACAGACATGTCTATAGAGGGGAGTTAGGAGCAAAAATATCAAATGTAAGCATGCATACGGTAATTGGTTCCAATGTGGGGGAAGAGAGAGAGATGCGGTAAAATCTTATAGAAGGTTCTATTACAAGACAGGCTCTCGTGATTTCTTTCATAAACAGCAGTATGACATAGCTTCACATTGGTAAAACAGGACTTGCCATAGTGTACAAAACAGCAACGTCCGCTTGAACTATAGCAAGTTGTTATCAAAATATCCACGGGTGTACTCCCGCTCTACAGTGCCCAACGGGCACAATATTTCGGCGATCATACATGTTGCCATCATCAGGTGAACTGACGGACTGAGCTCCTGTGAACGTACCGGTACGGAGATCCGTATGCTATGGCTGCTCAGGGGGAACTGGGTTCGGTTGCGGCGGCGGCCGATTTAAATACCCTCCGCCCGCAGCGCACTTCCTCCGCCGTCCGCGCCCAACGCCACGGTCGCGCGGTGGAACAGATTGCGACGGCGTCTGAGATGACGTCGGTGTGATGGCTCTGTCCGCCGTGGTCGTTACAACTATACGTTTGCTCGATTTACTCTCGATTAACCCAAGCGCTGGTTCCCAAGCCTTGATAAGGTTATAGCCACAGTCACGGTTTATGAGGTCGTCATTGGTGCGAATTTCGATGGCCTCTCTAATAACGCTGCCCCAGTATCTCGACGTCTGTACCAGAATCCTCGTGCGCTCATACTCCATAGCGTGATTTTCCGACAATGTTCAGCGACTGCCGACTTGCTCGGATATATCAGTCGAGTGTGCCTCTGGTGTTCACGGCATCGATCTTCGACGGTACGCATCGTCTGACCGATATACGACTTGCCACATTGACACGGAATCTGGTACACGCCGGCCTTCCTTAAACCAAGGTCATCTTTGGCACTCCCCACCAATGCACGAGTTTTATTCGGAGGACAAAACACAGTTCCGACCCGGTGTTTCTTCAAAATGCGGGCGATATTCCCCGAGAGTGCGCCTGTATATGGAATGAACGCAGTGCCTACCTCCTCCCTCGTGATTGCATCCATCTCCACAGGTTGTGCTGTAGTGTTGGGCGGAGAGCACGTTGAATCTGCCACTCTGAGTACCCATTTTTTTTCGAAATACAGTTCTCAGATGTTCCAATACCTGGGGTAGACTCTATGGTTGGTTCAAATGGCTCTGAGCACTATGGGACTTAACTGCTGTGGTCATCAGTCCCCTAGAACTTAGAACTACTTAAACCTAACTAACCTAAGGACATCACACACATCCATGCCCGAGGCAGGATTCGAACCTGCGACCGCAGCAGTCGCGCGGTTCCGGACTGCGCGCCTAGAACCGCGAGACCACCGCGGCCGGCGGTAGACTCTATGCATCAGAGACAGTGCGCGCCCTATGTATTAGCGTTTTAGGTACCCCATTCCTCTGTGAAGGGTGGTGGCAGCTGTCTGCGTGCAAATACAGGTCAGTGTGCGTTGTCTTCCGATACACCCCATGACCTAGGGTGCCGTCGCCGATGGCGACATGTATGATAGCCGAAGTATTGTGCCCGTTGGACACTGTAGACCGGCAGTACACCCGTGGATATTTTGATTATCGAATACGCCGGGAGAAACTCAAGAATCACATAAAAATGATTGTTTTTCCAACATGTGAGCCAATGGTATGAAAGATTGTATCCTCTAATGTTATATGTCTGAAATGTTTGTAATACACGCATGAATGGCAGTTTATTCACAGACACTCATTTGAACATGATAGACGCTCTCAGGTCATGTAATTTGTCCATCAAACTGACAGAAACTGCTTAACATGGATGTTTTTCTTCGGAGTGCAAATTCTCTCTTTTCTTTACTCTGATGACGATTTCGAAATAAGGACGACATTCTGTGGTGATCAGTAGTTTTCGCAGAAAAATAGTGGAAATTTTATTCCCCAATTTTATGCAGGGTGGACATGTGTAGGTCGAATTGTATCCTGCTCATAAAGCTAAGAAAAAATGGACTGTGACTATTTTCGTGGAAAGAAGACATTTATTACCATCGTGACTATGTTCTCCTTTCTAATAGATGCTCGGTTGTAAGAGATGCATTGATGTTAAATACGACTATTCTCCATCGCAGAACTGTGGCGTGGGGGACAGTCCAATGTGTTTGGTCTACCGACACAGATGTGGAGGCGGGGTGGAACCGCTAAAATTACATTTTGCGTTGGTGAAGGGCCGCCGCCTGGAGGCAGACTGGGTGAGGCCAGTGTCTGCGGGGTATGGCGGAAAGCCGGGTGTGACCAGCGACCACTGAAATACCAAGAGCTGCTAGGTGATAGCAGTTGACAATTGGAAAAACTGAGCCCCCTTTGTAGGTGGATGTAGGGAGGGACGGAGGGATGGGAGGGTCGAGGGGAGGAAGAGGGCCTCGAATTTCGGCAGTTTGTCATTGTACATCGAGGAGAACTCACGTTCAACTACCGCCAACTCTGGAATCTTTTGGGACGATGATTTTCCCCCCATACAAGTATACATTATGACCCGTTCATTATGAGTGCAGATTTTTCACGACAGTTTCCAAGTGTAATTAGAATAGTGTTGCATTTTTTCCATCAGTTGTGGTAACATTTATTGGCTTCAGTTACCTGGGCTGCAGGGTGATTGTCGAGCAGGCATCTGTAGCGAACTCTGACATCAAATAGCGATGGATACAGTCCTCAGCTGTAGGCATACAGGTACTGTACGTATTAAACTCCTCTCTGTCCATCACCAGCATCTCGTCAGTTGAATATATTTCCCACAAATAAAAAAAATACATATAGTACCTTACACCCCAGCATTTTCCTGACAGCTTGTAGATAAAGGGTAGAGTCTGATTGCGCCTACCACTAGTTTCAAGTGGTATTGCGAATTTTTTCCCCTATAAGATAACACCAGTTGTAGAACATCGTCATTTTTGGGCTGTGTCGCGATTACAGGCAGTCCTTGTGTAGCGCTATGCATATAGTTGTGTAATTAGACCGGTCTGTATGAGTAATGGTGTAATTAGGACCGATCATTAGTTTAGTTTCATATCCAAAATAAATACAGTACACAAACCTAATCTTCCTCTCCTGCATCTTGGCAGTTTCCATTTGTTGGGGGATGCACTCAGACTTTTCATCCACAAGGACCAGGTTTTGACTCCCAGAAATGGCACCACAATTTTTAATTTCCCGCCAATTCCAAGCGCCCTTGGTGGTATAATTGTGTTAGGGGGTTGCATTTGGACTTTCCTGCCAAGAAGACAAGGGTTCAAGTCCCAGAAAGGGTGCCACCATTTTTAATTTCCCACCAAATACCGGATAGGGGTGGGGTGGGATGTCAGCTCAAGCATGGGACAAAGAAATAGCCATCAAAATTCGGAATT